>NW_005871450.1:907802-949533 GCF_000147115.1 Myotis lucifugus | reverse complement strand
AAATCCCCCTTTCCAACCCCCCCCCCCCCCCCTCCCCTTCTTTTCCTACCACACAAGAGAGAGAACAATAAAAGACCAAACTATATTTTTTAATATTCCCCACACGCACGCGTAGCCGAAGAGGAGAAGGAGGAAGGGGGACGAGGAAGGGGAGGAGGAGGGGGGAGGATAAGAGCTAGGGGAGGCAGGGAGCACACAAGCGCTGTTCATTTAGAACGCCTCCATCCCACCAGCCTGTTCACACTCCCCAGGACTGCCTCCCTCCCACAGCTACTTCTAACAGTCCTGGGGCAGCAAACTGGATTGCTCTTCTGAGTACAATGCCTTGTCAAATTCCAGTGATGGCCTGAACCTGAGCCAAGCTCCTTTCTCCATACTGTTGAGCTTGGCTCACTTACATTTCATTTAGGGTTTGGGTATATCCTCTTAAAGTGAATTTGGCCTGTAGCACTCCACTGCCATTTTCTATATCATAAGCTGTTTTGGAGCGAGCGGGGGTGCTTTGTGATTCTCTAGTCTTTGGAGCATGTTGTCTACTTGGACTGTGCAGTGTAAGTGGTGGGTGAAATCTACCCTGGTTCCTCCAAGGGACCCCCTCCTTGTCTCAGTCACCACTGCCTCTCCCAGATCTCATGCCCCCGGCCCCTTGCTCTCTCAGCAACCACTGCACTGCAATTTCCAGCACCCCAGTTCTACATGAGACTGAGGAGGTTGATGATGGGGTCACAAATGCGAAGAGGTTAGAAGGCACCAGATCCAAATGCAGAGCCCACTCAGTCCTCCCATCTTCCCTCTCCCCTCCCAGGCCCAGGGTCCGTGCGGTGCCCAGTCTGCTTTTCTGAGGAAGACTGTAAATCCGCAACAGAGATGACCTGCCCCATTGGGCACACACACTGCTACAATGGGGTCCTGCACCTCAGGGGAGGTAAGCTGGGACATCGGGGTCCGTGCTGGCACTGAGGGTAGGGGAGGGCTGGGGCTCAGAGGAGAGTGGGCCTGGCTCCTCAGGGTTGGAAGACTCCAGTGGTGGCATCTCACTCTCTCCACTCTGCCTGGCCCCTTTCCACAGTTGGCACCTTCACTGATCTGAAAGTCCAGGGATGCATGTCCCAAGCAGCCTGCAACCTGCTTAATGAGACTCAGGAAATCGGGGCCTTGTCTGTGAGTGAAAAGTGTGATTCTGATGGTGAGTCCCTTGTCTGGAAGATGAGACTGTACCCACCCTTCAACCTTGGGGTATGATGATCCTTGTGAATGTCAGACGTAAAAACACATCCCACAAACTCCAACAGCCACAAATAACTTAGAAGTTTATTACACATTTGGGCATGCACAAAGTGAGGGATTGTCCTGGTAGGCCCTTTAGGGTGAGCATGCCAATAGAAGTGTCCAGCTGAAGGGAAAGACAGGCCAGGGTATACACATCGGACAGGGTGGATGTGCTGGCAGCTTTGCATTACATGTTATCCATTGTGTGTGGAAGTGAGTGCAAGTGCATGCTTCTCTTGCTGGGAGTGGTGCATTTCCTTTAATTCTCTTTCTCCACACTCTTGACCTTGGCTAGCCAAAGTTCCCTTACCTCCCTCCACCCTCATCCATACCCCACCCATAGTGCTAGAGCACCCTAGGAGCACTGTCGCATAGGAAAGAGTGTCAGAGAGAAAATCGAGGGTGCTTCAGGTGTGATAGGGTCAGCAAGAGACAAGCAGGGACACTGGGAGGGACACTGTGATAGGGTCAGCAAGAGACAAGCAGGGACACTCACCCACACAAGCCCAGCCCTTACCAGTACACCAGACTGAGACTGAGACTGAGACTGAGACTGGCCTGGAGTATCTCATGGGAAACACCAATGGCAGGGAGGAGAGTGAGAAGAGGGCCTTCCCTGTCTGAGACTCAGTTTCCTCATCCACCCACAGCACCCAGTCCTTAAAGCGTCAAGGTGAAAGTTCAGTGAATGCAGCAAAATTCCTCTGTGTGCTTGGATCTCTCTGCCTAGACTGGGAGCCTTGAGGACAGGGCCTGGATGTCACTGACACCAAGGATTCTAGCCTGAGGCAACACAAGGGCTGGCTCAGGATGGGAAGTGAGCTTGTACAGGCTTCCAAGGTCTCTGGTGGAGACTGCAGAAGACTGAGACCCTAACCCTGCCCTAAAGGGCCTCCAGGATGAGGAGGGGAGACATTACTGATGCAGATGGTCAAAGGGGAACTCTGAGGAGGAAGATATTAATGATCTGTGGGTGGGGTATCAAGGAGGGATTCACAGAGGAGGTGACTTAAAGATTAGCTTCAATCTATTAGTAGAAGAGGAAAAGGACATTAATAGGCAAAGGAAACAGCATGTGCAAAGGCCCAGTAGAGGGAATAAACCTGCTATTTTATAGAAGGGCTCCTTGGCTGTACCTAAGAAGGTCAAATAAAGAGATTGGGGTTTAATTGGACCTGGGAGTGTTTGCCAGTTTTTTAGGTAGACAAGGTAGATATGGGTGACCTCTGCTATTCCAAGCAAAGGGAACAGTGTTGCAAGGCCAAGGAGGCAGGAAATGAACTAGCGTGTCTTTTTAATGGATACTGTGGGAGCGTGAAGTGGGAGGTTGGGGGGCCTGGTGGTGGGTCAAGTAGCCACAAAGCCATACTGAGGAGTTAGTCTTTCTCCTGAGGCGCAGGAACCATGGAAGAGTATTCAACAGGGAAGAACAGTCTGAATCTCTCCTTTTGATTAGTTCTGTTTAATTGTCTGGCCCTCCTCTCTGGGACTAGGTAACATTCATTTTCCAGAAGGCATTCCTGAAAATAATCAAATGTAACCCACAGAGACACACAGCACACAATACACACAACAGACATAACCTCACTCATCATACTACATGCACACCACAAATCACATGAGAAAGGAGAAGTAGGCATCTGTGGTGGGGTAAAGGTTAACCAAGAAAAAAACATAGGAACCAGCCAAGACATATCACATAATGTCCTCTCAGGCAGTTGAGCCATTTCCCAACCTGAGGCCAGAAGGTGGCCAGGTTGCCAGGACAAATGAGGAAACTACCTTGACAAACTACCCTGAAACAGTGTGGGGGTGGGGATCCACACTAATAGAGACTGGGGTCAGGATGCCTCAGTTTTTAACTGTAGAGGGGTCTCAGCTCCTGGACAACTGGGTCAGAGGGAGGAGAGGAGCCTTGACTCCTAGTTCTGAGGGAGAAGGAAGGACTCGGGTTTCTGGCCTTTAAAGTTGGAGTGACTCAGAGTGTGTACCCAGCCCTTCTTTAGCAAGGACCTCCACTCCCCACCCTTTCCTGGCTGCCCTGGGTGAAGAGAGACATAAAAGGGCTCCGTTTCCTGGGGGAAGAGCAGGAGCAAGAGAATTCTAGCTGCCCCGACCATGAGCTTCATCCTGCTGCCAGCCCTCCTGAGCCTCACCCTCATGCTGCCCCGTGAGTGAAAACCCTAACTTGGGAGGGGATTTCCTGGGAGGATGGGCTAAGATGGATTTGCTGTTCCCACCTCAGGAGTGCAGGCCCTGACCTGTCATTCTGGAAGTTTCTCAACTGTGAGGAACGCATCAGAACTGCCCTTGACGTGGACATTTGATGAGGAGACCTGCAAGGAAGGTTGGGGTTGCCAAGATTCGCTGATGCTCATTGAGAATGGTGAGAAAGGCCCCAAAGGCCCCAAGCCTGACCCCACCTTCACCTGCACAGGGATATCCCTCCTCTTGACCAGCAGACTCCAAAGACTCCCTCCCCTCATGCCAGGAGCTGTCCCCTCCCCAGCAGAAGCAAGCCCTCAGCAGCCCAGTTGCCTCCTCTCCATCCTCTCCCCCAGCCACGATGAAGACTCTCCCTCTAGCACCGCAGAGTGCTCATCCTCACCCTGTTTGCCTCCTTCTTCATCTAGGACCTCAAGTGTTCCTAGCGCTCAGCAAGGGCTGTACCCAGAAGGAGGATCATGAGGCCCGTATCACCCAGCACAGGAAAGGCCCTGGCCTCTCTGTCATCTCCTACACTCGTGTGTGCCGCCACAAGAACTTCTGCAATGACCTCTCCTCCACCGGCCCTGTCTGGACCCTGCCCCCCTCTGCAGGTGAGAACAAGGAGGGAGAGGAGGAGGAAGAGAGGACAGAAGCTAGGGGAGGAGGGGAGCACAGAGGGGCTGTTCATTTAGAATCCCCCCTCCCACCTGCCTCTCCACACTCCCCAGGACTGCCTCCCCGGCAGAGCTTCTTCTAATAGTCCTAGGGCAGGAAACTGGACTGCTCTTCCTAGTACAAGCCCTCCTCAAATTCCAGTGATGGCCTGAACCTGGGCGAAGCTCCTTTCTCCATACTGTTGAGCTTGGCTCACTCATGTTTCATTTAGGTTTTGGGTATATCCTCTTAAAGTGAAATTGGCCTGTAGCACGCCACTGTCCTTTTCTATATCATAAGCTGTTTTGGAGGGAGTGGGGGTGCTTTGTGATTCTCTACTCTTTGGAACATCTTGTCTACTTGGACTGTGCAGTGGAAGTTGTGGGTGAAATCTACCCTGGTTTCTCCAAGGGACCCCCTCCTGTCTCAGTCACCGCTGCCTCTCCCAGATCTCATGCCTCCGGCCCCTTGCTCTCTCAGCAACCACTGCACTGCAATTTCCAGCACCCCAGTTCTACATGAGACTGAGGAGGTTGATGATGGGGCCACAAATGCGAAAAGGATAGAAGGCACCAGATCCAAATGCAGAGCCCACTCAGTCCTCCCATCTTCCCTCTCCCCTCCCAGTCCTAGGGTCGGTGCGGTGCCCAGTCTGCTTTGCTGAGGATGGTTGTAAGTCTGCAAGAGAGCTGACCTGCCCCGTTGGGCACACACACTGCTACAATGGGGTCCTGCATCTCAGGGGAGGTAAGCTGGGACATCAGGGTCCCTGCCAGTCCTGAGGTAGTTGAGGGCTGGGGCTCAGAGGAAAGTGGGCCTGGCTCCTCAGGGTTGGATGGTCCCAGTGGTGGCATCTCATGCTCTCCTACTCTGCCTGGCCCCTTCCCACAGTTGGTATCCTCGGCGATCTGAAAGTCCAGGGATGCATGTCCCAAGCAGCCTGCAACCTGCTTAATGAGACTCAGGAAATAGGGGCCTTGTCTGTGAGTGAAAAGTGTGATTCTGTCGGAGTCCCACGTCAGGATGGAAAAGCTGTACCCAACCTGCAGTCTTCAGGTATGGTGACCCTTCTGAAAGTCAGACATGTAAACACATCCCACAAACACCAACACCCACAAATAACTTAGAAGTTTATTACTCATTCAGTCACGCACAAACTGAGGGATTGTCCTGATAGCTGCCATGGGGTGAGCATGCCAGTAAGTGGGCCCAGTTGAAGTGGAGAGAGAGGGTCAGGGGTCTGACATAGGACAGGGTGGGTGGGCTGGCTGTGTTCCTTTCACTTTATCCACTGGGTATGGAAGTGAGTGCAAGTGCATTCCTCTCATGCTGGGAGTGATGCATTGCTTTAAATTCTCTTTCTCCACACTCTTGACATTAGGTAGCCCTAGTTCCCTCTCCTCCGCTGCACGCACATCAGTCCTTCACCCATGGTACTAGAAAACCCTAGCAGCCATGCTGCATAGGAAAGAGTGTCAGAGAGAAAATGGAGGGTGCTTCAGGGGTGATAGGGTCAGCAAGAGACAAGCAGGGACACTGGGAGGGTCCCCACTCACCCACACAAGCCCAGCCCTTTCCAGTACACCCTACTGAGACTGAGACTGAGACTGGCCTGGAGTATCTCATGAGAAGCACCAATGGCAGGGAGGAGAATAGGAAAAGGGTCTTCCCTGTCTGAGACTCAGTTTCCTCATCCACCCACAGCATCCAGTTCTTAAAGCCTTAAGGTGAAAGTTCAGTGAATGCAGCAACATTCCTCTGTGTGCTTGGATCTCTCTGCCTAGACTAGGAGCCTTGAGGACAGGGCCTGGATGTCACTGACACCAAGGTTTCTAGCCTGAGGCAACACACGGGCTGGCTCAGGATGGGAAGTGAGCTTGTACAGGACTCCAAGGTCTCTGGAGGAGACTACAGAGGCCTGACACCCTAACTCTGCCCTAAAGGGCCTCCAGGACAAGGAGGGGAGACATTACTGATGCAGATGGTCACAGGGCTGCAGTTTAAGAAGTCTGAGGGAGGTCTGAGGGAGAAGATACTAATGTCCTGCTGGTGGGTGTCAAGGGGGGCTTCACAGAGGAGGTGACCTTAAAGACTAGCTGCAGTCTATTAGTAGAAGAGGAAAAGGACATTAATAGGCTGAGGTCGGGATCTGGCAGTATTGTGCAGCTTAAGGCAACAGGATATCCTAATGGGTGCAACACGGGGTGTAAGAAATGGAGAATTGTTAAGAATGACAGCAATGTTCTCAACTTGAGCAATTACAAGACAGGAGCTACTATTGACCAATACATGAAAGGTGGTGGGGCCAGGCTGGGAGGAGGGCAGCAGGAGCCATGATACTATGGTCTGTGAAGTGGAGAAATGAGAGGTCCTGCTTCCTGTGGCTGTTTTAAAGGTAACCCATGTAGGTAGATGCTATATTGCCAGCCCAGGAGTTTCAGAATCATGGAACACATCCCTGCTGGTGATGTGATGGCCTTAAGTGAAGGCTCCTGGTTTTCAGAGTGGATTCCTGAGGGCCCCAGAGGGCAAGGTACCTGAAAATAGTCAACAATCACTGTCTTCCCCATCACTCAACTCAAGGAGCCCTGCTCTGCTAATTGCTAGCAGCGGGCACTGGGAAAGCTGCTTCACAATTCTTCTGCTTATGTTTTCCATCTTGAAAATAGGGAGGAGCAGGATAGCACCACCTACTTTGGGTATCATTGTGATAAAATGAGGTAACCCAGATGAGGGAGCTTCTTGGGAAACTTAAACGGGCTAATCCATAGAAAGCAATCACAACAAGCAGGCATATAGTAAATGCTCAGTACTCACTAGGCACTGCAATAATTCTGTTTGAAACATGGGGTTTCTCAGTTAACAGAATATAAGGTGTCAGTCTACACTCCTCATTATCCTAGACTGGGAGCCATGAGGACAGGGCCTGGATGTCACTGACACCAAGGTTTCTAGCCTGGGGCAATACAAGGGCTGGCTCAGCACATGAAGTGAATTTGTGCAGGATTCCCAGGTGTCTAATGAAGATGCTAGAGGACTCAGACTCATCCATCTCTCTCACACCTCAAGCAAGGAGCAGCCTTAAAGGGGTGTTGAGAACGGTCCCTGCAGATGTTGGAGCAGAAGTGGTGGTATGAAGAATAGGGGAGGGTCTCAGACTTCAAAGATCCCTTGTAAGCCTGGGATCAAGGGACTGTGTCCAGGCTACATGTCTGTCCCCAAGCACGGGACCAGGAGGGACAGACATGGCTTGTTCCCGGGCATACATACACAGACCCTGATTTCTTCTCCCCAGCTCCTCTGACCTGTCAAAAGGGGGTCATGCTTCAGATCAAAGAAAACCTGACGCAGAACCCCCTGCCTTGGAACACATTTTCAACCGTGACATGTGATTTGAAGGAGGTGTGTCAGGAGACACTGCTGCTCATAGATGTAGGTGCGTGGACTATGCAACAGGGTGGGATGGCTGCATGGCGTCCTGGGTCTCCTGCCCTGGATTCTATCCCCTGAACTTGCTGCCTGATTCCCAAAATGCCTGGAGTTCTACACCTCAGTCTTCCTCTTTCTGACCTTGGTTTCCCCTTCTGAAAAATGGGGCTCGGTGCTGGCAGTAATAGTACTTATTGTGCTGGGTAGTCATGAGGATATATTCGAGGGCCCTTGCAAAATCTGAGAACAGAGCTGGTGTACAGTGACATCAGTGACTTTGTCTGAACCTTATTGAGCACCTGTTGTGTGCCAGCCTCTATAGATGCCATTGGGTGTCTTCCTGCCTCTTTTTGCATGAGTGAGGAAGCAGAAAATCCAGCAGGGAAAGGAGAAAAGAGAGAGTGAGATGGCGGTTGCAATTTCAAAAATGGGAGGTTCCGCTTGAGAGGGTGACATTTGAGCAAGAACTGAGAAGTGACAGAGCTCATGGAAGGACTCAGGCTCAGGCTCCCTCCTCATCCCACCTGCAACGACCTCTGATCTTGGACTCAGGCATCCTACTTTCACCCTCTGCCTGCTAAGCATCCAGAAAACGCTAGCTCCAGTCTCCCTTGAGAACTTGCCACCCCAGCCCAGCTGTCACTCCCTTCCCCTGCAGGACCTAAATCACTCATGGTGGGGAGCAAAGGCTGCAGCAAGACAGAGAAAAAGAATTCCACGACTATCTCCATCCACTCGGAGCCCCCTGGAGTGCTCGTCGCCTCCTATGCCCGTTTCTGTTCCTCCAATGGGTGCAACAGGGCCACAAGTAGCAGTGTCCTGCTGAACACCCTCCCTCGTCCAGGTATGGGAGCCCAGGGGGATAGGGGAGGCCATGGAGAGATGGGGCCCGAGGGATATGGAGACTCTGGGCTCTAAGAGGGTGACTGCAGCTGGGAGCAGAACTGTGCACCCTAACCTTCAATTTTCTCCCCAGCTGCCCCTGCCCCAGGAGGCCTGCAGTGTCCTGCCTGTGTGCAATTCGGTGGATCCTGTTCAAACTCTGTAAACATCATGTGCCCTCCTGGTACCACTCATTGTTATAATGGCTACCTCAATCTCAAAGGAGGTGAGTGCTGAAGGCCAGGTCCCAGGATGAAAGGGTTATGGGTTTGGATTCACTGGAGCTGCAGTGGGAAGGTGCTTGAGGCCCTGGCTCATGGGCTTGTGTATGGAAAGAGCTGGAGACTCAGATTTCTAGATCTGAGGGTGGAGAGGCCTACGAGCCTGATCTCCTGGTCTGAGGGGTTAATGGTAGGGTCTGAGATTCTGGATCACAGGAATTGAAGCGTGTATTACTTTGAGACCCATCTGAGTCAATCTTTACTCTCTAGGTGGGCTGTCCGCTATATTTAGCATTCAGGGCTGCATGGTCCAACCTTCCAGCTCCTTGTTGAACCACACCAAAAATATTGGGCAGTTCTTCGCAAGTGAGGGTCCTGAGAATGAAGATGCGGGAGATAAAGTTCGCCAAAGTGGGGCTGTTCCTGTTCGCTGCCTGGCTTGGGTGGTGGGGCTGGGGATATCCCTAGCCCTTTGGTGTGGGATAACCTCCCACTGACTCCATTTACCCATGATTTTTCTCCCCTGCTGACTCCCTAAATACAGCCCGCCCTCTAACCTCATAACCAAACACTTAATTGTTTTCCCATCTTCTCTGTGAATTCTCATCCACACACACACACTTTGTGATCTGATAACAAGATATGGAAGAGCCTGGGAGCAGCTGCATTGTTCTTACAGCCACATGTATCTAATAAATAAAGAAATCATCTTTTTTCCCAGTGCTGGAGTTTCTCTATGGGAGGGGAGGGCAGCACACCCAGCCATCTGTCATGGGGGAGGAGAGTAACCCTGTGAGTGATTCACCATCCCAAACCTGTCCTTCTCTGGTCTGGTGAACATCTCTGTTCTAGCTTGGGTAGTAGCAGAGCCTTCAGGGTATTTGGGCATCTCTGTGACCGGGGAAGTGAAGGCACACTTTGAACAATGAAGCACCTACTTAGGAGTCAGGTTCCCTGCACAAACAGTGGCTTCATCCCACTCAAATCACTTGACATACGATTTTGTGTGAAGTAGAGAAACAAGAGATCATGCACAGTTTCCTGAGGCTGGCATCACAGGGTCTGCTACCATTCTAGACTGAAAGACTGAGTAGAAGTTATTACCATTACTAGAATCCTGAGAGAGGGGGTAGGATGTTTAGAGAGGTTTGCCTGGCAAGAGCTCAGATCTCAGACCAAGTATCAGTCCAGCCAACACCAACATTACAGGGAAGGGGTTGGGGAATTGGAGGCCCAGCCTCACTCAGTGTCCGCCTTCTGGCCTCCTGTCAGGACTCCCCATTGACTGCACCCAGCTGTAAAGCAGGAGATCCCACTGACACAGTCCCCATAGATCTGCCCCCAACAGTGCAGAACAGGGGAAGAACAGAGAGTGAGTCTGAAAAAGGAAACAGTGTCCAGAACAGTCCACCCTTCTCCTCACAACTACCCCTTCCTTTGTCCAGGTGGAAATCAGAGTCTTCAGAGAGGATCATAGGCCTAGAGAAAATTAAACTGGCAATAAATAAATACCTATCAATAATAACCTTAAGTGTAAATAGATTAAATGTTCAATCAAAAGACATTGGGTGACTGAATGGATAAGAAAACATGCGGTCTTCAAGAGACCTACCTCAGAACAAAAGATACACATTAATTGAAAGTGAAAGGATGGAAAAAATATTCCACGCAAATGGGGAAAAAAAAGCTGGGGTAGCAATACTCATACCAGACAAAACAGACTTCAAAACAAAGGCCATAACAAGAGACAAAGAAGGCCACTACATAATAGTAAAGGGAATGATCAATAAGAAAATATAACCCTTGTAAACACATATGCAACCAATACAGGAATACCCAAATATATATTTTTTTAATTTTTATTTTTTGCTAAAAGTATTACAAAGGGTATTACATATGTGTCCTTTTTTTCCCCCACCCTTGACAATCCCCTGCCCTCCCTTACCCCCCACTGTCTTATGTCCATTAGTTATGCTTATATGCATGCATATAAGTCCTTCGGTTGATCTCTTATCCCCCTCCCTCCTGCCCCCCAACCCTCCCTGGTCTTCCCACTGCAGTTTGACAATCAGTTTGAGGCAGCTCTGCCTCTGTATCTATTATTGTTCAAAAGTTTGTAATGGTCTTTATTATCCATGAATGAGTGAGATCGTGTGGTATTTTTCCTTCATTGACTGGCTTGTTTTACTTAGCATAATGCTCTCCAGTTCCATCCATGCTGTTGCAAATGGTAAGAGTTCCTTCTTTTTTACAGTAGCATAGTATTCCATCGTGTAGATGTACCACAGTTTTCTAATCCATTCATCTACTGATGGGCACTTAGACTGTTTCCAGATCTTAGCTATGGTGAATTGTGCAGCTATGAACATATGGGTGCACATATCCTTTCTGATTGGTATTTCTGGTTTCTTGGGATATATTCCTAGAAGTGGGATCACAGGGTCAAATGGGAGTTCCATTTCCAGTTTTTTGAGGAAACTCCATACTGTCTTCCATAGTGGCTGCACCAGTCTGCATTCCCACCAGCAGTGCACAAGTGTTCCTTTTTCTCCACATCCTCTCCAGCACTTGTCGTTTGTTGATTTGTTGATGATAGCCATTCTGACAGGTGTGAGATGGTACCTCATTTTTGTTTTGATTTGCATCCCTCGGATGATTAGTGACTTTGAGCATGTTTTCATATGTCTATTGGCTTTCTGAATGTCCTCTTTTGAAAGGTGTCTATTTAGATCCTTTGCCCATTTTTTGATTGGATTGTTTATCTTCTTTTTGTTAAGTTGTATGAGTTCCCTATAAATTTTGGAGATTAGCCCTTGTCAGATATGACGTTGGCAAATATGTTTTCCCACACAGTGGGTTTTCTTGTTGTTTTGTTGATAGTTTCTTTTGCTGTGCAGAAGCTTTTTATTTTGATATAGTCCCATTTGTTCATTTTCTCTTTAGTTTCAATTGCCCTAGGAGCTGTATCAGTGAAGAAATTGCTTCGGCATATGTCTGAGATTTTGTTGCCTTTGGATTCTTCTAGAATTTTTATGGTTTCCTGTCGTACATTTAAGTCCTTTATCCATTTTGAGTTTATTCTTGTGTATGGTGTAAGTTGGTGGTCTAGTTTCATTTTCTTGCATATATCTGTCCAATTTTCCCAACACCATTTACTGAAGAGACTATCTTGACTCCATTGTATGTTCTTGCCTCCTTTGTCAAATATTAATTGAGCATATTGGTTCGGGCTAATTTCTGGACTCTCTATTCTATTCCATTGATCTATATGTCTGTTCTTGTGCCAGTACCAGGCAGTTTTGAGAACAGTGGCTTTGTAATACAGCTTGATATCTGGCATTGAGATCCCACCTACTTTGTTCTTTCTCAGGATCGCTGCAGCTATTCGGGGTCTTTTTTTATTCCAGATGAATTTTTGGAGAGTTCGTTCTAGATCTTTGAAGTAGGCCATTGGTATTTTAATGGGAAGTGCATTGAATTTATAGATTGCTTTGGGTAATATGGACATTTTAATGATGTTGATTCTACCAATCCAAGAACATGGTATGTTCTTCCATCTCCTAATGTCTTCCTCTATCTCTTTTTTCAACGTCCTGTAGTTTTCTGAGTAGAGGTCTCTTACCTCTTTAGTTAAGTTTATTCCTAGGTATATTAATTTTTTTGGTGCAATGGTAAATGGGATTGTTTCTATAATCTCTCTTTCTGAAAGTTCACTATTGGTGTATAGAAATGCCTCAGATTTCTTGGGGTTAATTTTGTATCCTGCTACATTGCCAAATTCATGTATTAAGTCTAGGAGTTTTTTGATGGAGTCTCTAGGGTTTTGTATGTATAATATCATGTCATTTGCAAATAAGGACAGTTTTACTTCCTCTTTTCCAATTTGGATGCCTTTTATTTCTTCTTCTTGTCTAATTGCAATGGCTAATACTTCCAGGACTATGTCGAACAGTAGTGGTGAGAGTGGGCATCCCTGTCTTGTTCCTGTTCTTAGGGGAAATGGTCTTAGTTTTTGTCCATTGAGTATGATGTTGGCTGTGGGCCTGTCATATATGGCTTTTATTATGTTGAGGTATGATCCTTCAATTCCCACTTTGCTGAGAGTTTTTATCAAAAATGGGTGTTGGATTTTGTCAAATGCTTTTTCTGCATCAATTGATATGACCATGTGGTTTTTTTCTTTCAATTTGTTTATGTGATGTATCACGTTTATTGATTTACAGATGTTGTACCATCCTTGCATCCCTGGGATAAATCCTACTTGGTCATGGTGTATGATCCTTCTGATGTAGTGCTGGATCCGATTTGCTAAAATTTTGTTGAGGATTTTGGCATCTATGTTCATGAAGGATATTGGCCTGTAATTCTCTTTCATTGTGTTGTCTTTACCTGGTTTTGGTATTAGGGTGATGCTGGCTTCATAGAATGAGATTGGAATTGTTCCTTCCTCTTGAATTTTTTGTAGTAGTCTGAGGAGGATAGGTTTTAGTTCTTCCTTGAATGTTTGGTAAAACTCCCCTGACAAGCCGTCTGGTCCAGGGCTTTTGTTTGCTGGAAGCTTTTTGATGACTGCTTCAATTTCTTCCATAGTTATTGGCCTATTGAGATTTTTAGATTCTTCCTGATTGAGTTTTGGAATGTTGTATTTTTCTAGGAATTTGTCCATTTCCTCCAGGTTGTCTAGTTTGTTGGAGTAGAGTTGTCCGTAGTATTTTTTAACAATCATTTGTATTTCTGTGGGGTCTGTTGTTATTTCGCCTCTATCGTTCCTAATTTGGTTTATTGGGGACCTCTCTCTGTGCTTCTTGGTGAGCCTGGCTAGAGGTTTGTCAATCTTGTTTATCCTTTCAAAGAACCAGCTCTTGGTTTCATTGATTTTCTGTATTGTTTTTTGGTCTCTATGTCATTTATTTCTGCTCTAATCTTTATTATCTCCTTCCTTCTGCTCACTCTGGGCTTTTCTTGTTGCTCTCTTTCTAATTCTTTGAGTTGTAGAGTTAGATGTTTTACTACCATTTTTTCTTGTTTTTTGAGATAGGCCTGTAGAGCTATAAACTTCCCTCTCAGGACTGCTTTCATTGTGTCCCATAGGTTTTGGATTGTTGTGTTTTCATTGTCATTAGTGTCCAGGATGTTTTTAATTTCTTCTTTGATGTCATTCGTAACCCAATCAATATTTAATAACATGCTATTCAGCTTCCAAGTGTTTGAGTATTTTGGGTTGTTTTTATTGTAGTTTATTTCTAACATCATGCCATCGTGGTCTGAGAAGATGCTTTTTATTATTTCAATCTTCTTGAATTTGTGGAGACTTTGCTTGTGACCCAATATGTGGTCTATTTTTGAATATGTCCTATGAGCACCTGAGAGGAATGTATATTCCATGGCTTTGGGGTGAAGTGTTCTGAAGATGTCAATTAAGTCCATCTGATCTACTGAGTCATTTAGGATTGCTGTTTCTTTGCTGGTTGTTTGTCTAGAGGACTTATCCAGTGATGTCAGTGGTGTATTAAAGTCCCCTACTATGATTGTAATGTTGTCGATCTCTCCTTTGATATCTTCCAGGAGTTTTCTTTATGAATTTGGGTGCTCCTGCATTGGTTGCATATATGTTTACCAGGGTTCTATCTTCTTGTTGTATTGATCCTTTTAGTATTATGAAGTGGCCTTCCTTATCTTTTGTTATGGCCTTCACTTTGAGATGTATTTTGTCTGATATAAGTATTGCTACCCCAGCTTTCTTTTCCTTTCCATTTGCGTGAAAGATATTTTTCCATCCCTTCACTTTCAGTCTGTGTGAGTCCCTTCTAATGAGGTGGGTCTCTTGTAGACAGCAGATGTATGGGTCATGTTTTTTTATCCATTCAGCCACTCGATGTCTTTTGGTTGGAGCATTTAGTCCATTTACATTTAAAGTTATTATTGAAAGGTACTTGTTTGTAGCCATTTCTTTTTTTGTGTGTGGCTGTTTTCTTTCTGAGCTTTTTATTTCTTCTTTTTACACCAGTCCCTTTAGCATTTCTTGCATGGCTGGTTGGTGGTGATAAACTCCCTTGGCTCTTTTTTGTCTGTGAAGCTTCTTATTTCCCCTTCAATTTTGAATGACAGCCTTGCTGGATAGAGTATTCTTGGATTCAGTCCTTTGCTTTGCATCACTTTGTAGATTTCCGTCCATTCTTTTCTGGCCTGATGTGTTTCTGTTGAGAAATCATTTGATAATCTAATGGGAAATTCCTTGTATGTAACTTTCCGTTTCTCTCTTGCAGCCTGTAAGATTCTCTCTTTGTACTGAACATTTGCCATGGTAATTATGATGTGTCTTGGTGTGGGTCTTTTTGGGTTCACCTTGTATGGGACTCTCTGGGCTTGTGTGACATTTTTCTTCCCCACCTCAGGGAAGTTTTCTGATATTATTTCTTCGAATAGGTTTTCTAATCCTTGTTCATCTTTCTGTTGTTCTGGCACCCCTATTATTCGTATGTTGTTTCGTTTCATGTTGTCCCAAAGCTCCCTTAGGCTCTCCTCCTGTCTTTTAATTTTTTTCTCCAATTGCAGTATAGTTTGAGTGTGTTTTGCTTCCTAGTCTTCTAATTCACTAATTCGGTCCTCCGCTTCTCCTAGTCTACTGTTGATACTTTCAATGGTGTTTTTTATTGCAGCTATGTCGCTCTTCATTTCTTCTTGGGACTTACTTAAGTTGTTGATTTTTTCATCTGTTTCTTCTAACTTCTTGCATAAGTAGTTGATTTTTTCATCTGTTTCTTCTAGCTTCTTGAAAATGGTATTGATTTTTTCCTCCGTCCGGTGCATGCACTCTAGGACCCTTATTCTGAATTCTTTTTCCGTCATGTTGCATGCCTCTGTCTCACTTAGCTGCTTTTCTGGCTAGTCCTCCTTTTCTTTCCTTTGGGGGTTTCTTTGTCTACCCATGTTTGATCTCACTGACATATCTAGTTGTTGAGTCATTCAGTGGCTGCTCCCTGGGTGGCAGTGGCTGCTCCCTGGGTGGCAGTGGCTCCTCGGGCTGTTGTTGCTCCTTGGGTGGTTGTGGTAGCAGCTGCTCCTCCGTTGGTAGCAGGGCCTCTGGTGGGTGCTGTTCACAGCTGTTGTGGCTCTTCTGGCTGGTAGAGGGAGGCTTCACACACAGTAACTGTTCCCCAGACAAAGCGTGTGGTGATCAGGAGGCCGCTGTTGCTTGAATCTGCTTTCCGTGGGGCGGAGCAGGTCTCCTCTGAGTTCATGTAGTCGCGCTGCTTGAGAGCCCTTGCCTCCGGGTTAGTAGCCGATCTCTGGATATGGATAACAGCTACTCTAGATGGTGCGGTCTCGCAACTGAGCTGGCGCCCAGGGGGAGATTTCAGCCTCAATCTCTAACCATCCCCATTTTCTAGGAGTTCTCTGTCTTTCCTGGCTGCAGACTGTCTCTCAGCTGAATCTCCTCTGCTTGTTCGGGCTGTATGTTACCTGTTTCAGCTGCTCGCCCTTATCTGCTCTGGGACAAAGCACCAACACGTCCGTCTAAACCTCCGCCATTTTTTCTCCCCCCCAAATATATTTTTTAAAAGAAAAAAAACCTCTTGATGGGATTTAAGGGAGAGATTGACAGCAATACAGTCATAGTAGAAAACACAAATGAAAATTAACATACAACCAACCAAAACCTATGGAACACAGTGAAAGCAGTCCTGAAAGGGAAGTCCATTGTATTACAGGCCTACCTCAAAAAACAAGAAAGAGCACTAATAAACTAACCCTACACCTAAACTAATTGGAAAGAGAACAGCAAGAATATAACAGAGAAGTAGAAGGAAGGAAATAATAAAGAACAGAGCAGAAATAAAGAACATAGAGACAAAACAAACAAACAAAAAAACACACCAATAGTACAAAAGATTAATGAATCCAATTTGAAAAGATAAACAAAACTGATGAACCCTTAGCCAGATTCATCAAGAAACTAACAGAGAGGACCCAAATACATAAAATCAGAAATGAAGGAGGCAATATAACAATGGACACCACAGAAATACAAAGGATTATAAGCAAATACTTTGAATTATATGCCAACAAACTGGAAAACCTGGGCTAAATGGACAATCTTCCAAAACTCAATCAGGAAGGATAAAAAAAACCTGAATAGGCCAATAACAACTGATATTGAAACAGTAATTTAAAAATTCCCAGCAAAACAAAGTCCTGGACCAATGGATTTACAGGAGAATTTTACCAAACATTCAAAGAAGAACTAACACCTATCTTCCTTAAACTATTCCAAAAAATTCAAAAGGGAGGAGCACTTCTAAGCTCTTTTTACAAAGCCAGGAATATCCTAATTCCAAAATCAGATAAAAACCAAGAAAGATAGAAAATTACAGGCCAATATCCCTGATGAACACAGATGCTAAAATTCTCAACAAAATATTAGCAAATCGGATACAACAATATATTTTTAAAAATCATACATCAAGTGGGTTTTATTCTAGAGATGCAGAACTGGTACAATATTCACAAATCAATAAATGTGATACATCACATAAACAAAATGAAAGATAAAAATCACATGATCATATCAATAGACGAAGAAAAAGTATTCAACAAAATCCAGAATCCTTTTTTGATTAAAATTATCAGCAAAGTGGGAATAAAGGAACCATACCTCAACATAATAAAGGCCATATATAACAAACCTATAACCAGTATCATACTCAATGGGCAAAACTAAAAGAACAAGTATAAGACAAGGATGTCCACTTTCACCACTCTTATTCAATATAGCACTGGAAGTCCCAGCCATGGAGATCAGACAAGAAGAGATAGAAGGCATCCAAATTGGAAAGGAGAAAATAAAATTCTTATTACTCACAGATGACATGATCTTGTATATAGAAAACCCTAAAGACTCCGCCAGGAAACCATTAGACTTAATAAATAAATTCAACAAGGTAACAGGATACAAAATCAACAGCCAAGAATTGAAGGCATTTTTATTTTTATTTATTTATTTTTAACATTTAGGGAACCATATTCTTTTTTCTTTTTTTAATGTGTTTTTTTTTCATTGATTTCAGAGAGAAAGGGAGATAGAGAAATAGAAACATTAATGATGAGAGAGAATCATTGATTGGCAGCCTCCTGCACACCCCCTACTGGGGGAGAAGGGATCAAGCCTACAACCCAGGCATGTGCCCTTGGCCAGAATTGAACCTGGGAGCTTTTAGTCTGCAGGCTAACGCTCTATCCACTGAGCCAAATTGGCTAGGGCTTGATGGCATTTTTATACAGCAATAATGAGCTCTCAGGAAGAGAAACTAAATAACAATCCCATTTACCATTTCAACAACACAAAAAATAATAGCTATGAATAAACTTAACCAAGGAGGCAAAAGTCCTATACTTGGAAAACTATAGGACATTGAGCCCTAGCTGGTTTGGCTCAGTGGATAGAGCATCTACCTGCAGACTGAAGGGTCCCAGATTCCATTTCAGTCAAGAGCACATGCTCAGGTTATGTGCTCAATCTCCAGCAGGGGTCTTGCAGGAGGCAGTCAATCAATGATTCTCATGATTGATGTTTCTATCTCTCTCTCTCCCTCTCCCTTCCTCTCTGAAATCAATAAAAAAAAAATTTTAAGCAAGTTTTTCTATATAAATCTCTTCTCAGGAATATGGAGAGGGTCAAAAGTTCTTTCTGAATTCTGTTTCTTAAAAGCTTGAAATCAATATCCCAAAATAGGAACTTCAGAAAGGCTAAATTGTGGATGCCTTCACTAAACACAGATCACTCATGCCCACTGGGGCTCTCAGCCCACCAGAGGCTCCTCAGGTCACTCAGAGGGAAGCCAGACTTCTGGCTATGGCTCCTGCCTCTCTGACTCCATCTCCTCTCATCTCCAGTTCTGTCTGCTCCAATCAGCTTCCCTCCTTTTTGTTGTCCAAACATTTTAAATGGAAATAAATTAAAACACCCCACACATCCCTTATTTCACTCTAACGTACTATCACATTATTACTGTTGTTGCTGGGTGGGTTACTGGGCGACTCCCCCACCAGCATGCCATGTCCATGAGGACTGGGATTTTGTCTGTTCTGTCTTACACCTGCACCCCCAGTGATTAGAGCAGTGTCAGCAGATGGTGAGCAGTAGTTCTTCTTTGATAAATGAGTAAAGAAGTTACACATGTGATCATGGTTGAAAGGGTGAAATATGGAGTGTCATAAGCTGACCTAACTGGGATTCTGACCTAGACTGAGGGACCAGGGAGACTTTCCTGAAGAGCGGCATCTAATAGAGCAAGAGCCCAAGCTAACCTAGAGCTGATGGAGGCAGGAGTAAGAGGACCAGGCAGAGGGCTCAGCAGGTGCAAAGGCCCGGATGTGGGAAAGTCGAGGGAAGTAAATGAGTTAGACTGGCCCATTTGGGTGATGAATGAGCTAATAGACTTGAAGTGCCCAGTACACAGTGTGTGCTAGAGAAAGGCCAGCTGTTGTCCTTATTGTACTCCTATGGGCACACATCCAGAGCCTGCCACTTGGGAACAGCAGTGATAGAGAAACAATGTTCTCCCCTCCCCAACCACACGAGCAATTCATGACACCAGCCTTGATTACAGCTGGACTGAGTTATAAGTAACAGGCAATAAACCACACAGATATAAAGTATACAATCTGATGAGTGTTGACACGCATACACACTCCACGTGTGTCCATTCCACCCCAAAAGTTTTTCATGTGCCTTTGTAAACCCTCTCTCTACATCCCACCCCACCCCAGCAGTCCTGTCAGTCGCTCAATTTCTGTCTTTCTTAATAGATTAGTTTACCTTTTCCAGAATTATGTATACTAGTACATGTAATTTCATAGTACATTCTCTTTTTTGTCTGACTTTTTTCATTCAGCATAGTTATTTTTATGAAGTGGGACTCATATAACAAAAAAACTTTATCAATTAAAAGTAAACACTTCAGTGGCAGTTAGTATAGTCACAATGCTGTGCAAACACCACCTCTACCTTGTACTAAAACATTTTCATCACCTCAAACATAACCATGTTCCCACTGAGAGGTTTCTACCTTTTTCTCCACACCCTAACCCCTGATAACTACCAATCTGAATTCTCTCTCCTTCTCCCCTTGTCCCATGTCCGCTGCTAGCCTATACGTCTGGTGCTACCTCTTGTCCCAATGTCGGGGCACTAATCTAAGTCTTCAAGACCTTATTTTCTCTTTTAAACTTGGGCCTCAGCACTCACACCGATCCAACATTAGGAGAATGGCACCCCCACCTCACTGCACCAGCTCCAGTTGCTTCTCCCTCAACAGGTAGGTCTGTCACTCACTCATATTCCTCAGCCCCATTTTGACACTCGCCAAACAGCCTTCCTGCAGGGCACCCTTAGGTTCCCTAGAGCTCATATAACACCCAAAAACACTTCAGGTTTTAAAATTTTTTGTCCTGATTCTTAGCAGCCCCTCCCCCTCCACAGCTCCTAGCCTCTATCTAGGGTCACCTCTGCTTACATACAATCCACCTCTGCAATGGTCTTGAAGGATTTTAGCCAAATATCCCAGAGACCACAGGGAGCAGGAAAGGAAACAGAACCAGAGGAGAGATTTGTTCCCCTGTCCCAGGTTCTGGTTGTGAACTCTCTAAGAACAGGCACGTGGAGTTTGTAGAAACAATGATGAGAACCAAGAATGAGGACACTGATATCTTCCCTGAGCTCCAGGTAAACAGGGCCGACCAGTGCAGGCCTGGGGGTGGAGGACGTGAGAAAAACCGGCCTGTTTACTGGAATTGAATTTCGTGAAAGAATCGCTTTAAAATCTCAGTGATCTTGTTCCTTGAAGGTAAATTGAAAATGAACGTAGAACGAGAACACCGTTGATGATCAGGTCACTGCTGAAGTTCACCTTTTCAAGTCTGCTCCCAGGTAACACTCAGACCCAGAAGGGCAATCAGGTCATCTCCTGCTGTGGCTGCCACATCAGAAATAAGGGAGGAAAGTTGGAAATGTTCATTTGGAGGATTGTAGCCAAATACAGGGAAAAATTGGAAAATATGGTAAGGATTGACACTGTGAGCAAGATGACAGGATCAGAAGTTGGACAAATTTAAAGAAGCAAAAAAGACTTTATTCAAAACCATGCAATAGGGCAGTGAGACTGATCTCAACTCCCCTGAGACAAGACCCTAGAGAGATTTTAAAAACAGCAGAAGGAATCATAGTCTCCCGTGTTTGCTAATTGGATTTACACAAAAGTAAAGTAAAACTTCTCATGAAACCCTAACAGGAGGTTACCTCTGGGTTGTAAAGGACCCCCACCCAGGTTAGGCTCCTATCCTCCCTCAGAGACTGGGACACGGGGACACCAGGAGAATTAAATTTCAAAGGGATGGGGCCAGGCCTGTGAGCGAATTATCGTGTGGTATCAGTGTCCTGCACCTCCGGAGGTGCATGTGCCCATTTCTAAGGTTGGTGGTAAGGAGAATGTTTAGCACCCCTGGTTACGTTTTCCTGTGGTTGCTTGACATAAATTGCTATTATCATCATCAGTGTTCAAAATTCAACACTCAGTGATGATTAACCCAGGGAATGAACAGCAATTAAGGTTTTCCTTTCCCCCTTCCACTTGCAGATCATGAAACTTTTTTGTAGCTGAGCCTCCTCCCCTGTCCTACTCAGCTCCCTTGTCTTCTCCCCTCAGGTCCACACAGAAGCCCTCCCTCCACTGTCAGAGCACTGCCTCCCTCACCGCCCCCCAGAACTTCTTAGTCAGTCTCTGGCTCCCATCCTCTCTTCCACCCTCAGGGATTGTCCCCTCCTTACCCACCAGCAGGATCCCCTCCCTGGGACAAGGCAGGGGCTGAAGGGGACTCCGTGCGCCTGCCCCTGCTCTGTCCCTTCCTCTGTGAGAAGAGCTCGAGCTCCAGTAAGGCTCCCAGGCACCTCTGTCATGACAGGTGGGATCTTCTGTCCCTCCTCCCCGTGTGCTGAGCCTCCTCGGAGGCAAGATCACTTCCCTGGTCAGATGGGCAGGGGCACGGTCTGTGCCCAGGACCCTCCTTCTCCCTCCCCTCATTTCTGCCACCCCTGTCCCCTTGTGGGGCCCTGTCTATAGTGTGCCAGCTGTTCAAGGCCATTCTGAGTGTGGGAATCCTAATCTGGATGTTCAAGGCCAAGTTGCCATAAGAAGGAACAAGTA
This sequence comes from Myotis lucifugus, assembly GCF_000147115.1. NCBI lineage: Eukaryota > Metazoa > Chordata > Mammalia > Chiroptera > Vespertilionidae > Myotis > Myotis lucifugus. Next base: position 927,668 of record NW_005871450.1, on the reverse strand, counting down.
CACAGCAGTTCCACTGTATGCCCTGGGCAAGCGTGTCCTTCTATGTAACCCAAGTACTGAGGTCACTATTTGGCAAAAAGCCTCTTGTGTCTGAGCTTGTTTGAACTTGTATAGAAGTACATTACTCACCAGCCAGTATACGACAGCTGCTTAGTACGGCTATAGCTCTAAGGATGGCTCCTGTATAGCTCCTATGTCGGGGGCTGCATTATGGGGAAGATGTATTACTGACCAGCCGGTGTGTGGCTGCTTGGTCAGGCTGTTTTGTTAGCAATGGCTCCTGTGTTTGCTACTGTATTAGCCAGGGCTGCTTTGTGCTTGCTACTGTGTTAGCAAGGACTGCTTTGTGAGCTACCGTATTAGCAATGGCTACTTGGACTGCAATAAAGACTCTCTTATATACCCATAACTGCTCATAGGTCTTCTCCATCTAATAACCGGCATCCTTAAGGTCCAGTCCCTGGCAGAGGGGCTCGGACCCAACACACATCCTTTCAGTTTATTGTCTCTTTAAATTTCAGTTCTCTGGAAACTGCTAAGTCTCTGAACACACACACACACACACACACACACACACACACACACACACACGTGTTTGGAAAAGCACTAGCCTGGGGCCTCCAGTTCCTGGTCATTCCCCACAGCTCCCTGTCAGGTGCACAGTAGCCTCCCCCATAGTCCTCTCTCTTTCACATTTGACTTTTCCCTTCAGAGTGAGAATTCTGGAGCCACCTCAGGAAAACCTGTCACAAGGATGTCACCACCACGGTACACCAAATCACCTGTGAAACTTTGTAAAGATTGTGATGCCCAGGTGACATTTTAGAAAGGCTGCTCAGCTAAGGTGGATGCCCAACCAGAATGAGATCCCATGATGCGGGGTGGGATGCCTGTGCCCCTCTCTTATACACAGGGAGGGTCTCCACATCCTGTTAAAATGCAGATTCTGACTCAGCAGGTGTGCGATGGACCAGGGACTCTGCATCTGACAAGCTCTCAGGGGAGGTGGATCTTACTGGCCTGTGGAGCCCACATGCCGTAGCAAGGCCTCTGCTGTGTCCTGGCCTTGGGTCTGTCAGCACCACACAGAGAGCCCCACAGGCCCCAAACCTGGGGATTATTTCTGCTTGTAACACAGAAACCCAGCTGGGCACCGGGTCTGCCCCGTGTTCTCAAATGCGCTGGGAAGGTTGGATTTCCTCCCAGCAGGAAGGCCACAGAGGCGACTGGGGGTGAGGAGGGGTCAAGCTGGGTGATGACTGCAGAGGGGACCCTCCCTCTATCTCAGGTGGTCACTAGCCTGACTTTTGCTTCCAGGGACAGAGACCCAAGACCTGCGATTCCCAGGTATGAAGAGGAAGGTGTCTTGTGTGTCTTGGAAGAGAGGACTGTGGTGGGAGGTCAGGTGGCTGTGGGTTCCCTGGTCCTCAGGGAATGGCTTCTGGGAGACCTCCCCTCTCCATGTCTATTAGCTGAGCCTGTCCATGTGCTCCCTGACTATTAGGGCAGCCTCTGTCCTCTGCCTGGGGGACTTTCCTGTGGTCACCCTGCTTTGCCCATGGGCGGTGCCAGGCATGGGGTGGGGAGCAGCACAAAAACCCTAAGACAACAGGTGCTCCTAGACCAGGAGTGGGGATTGTCTGCCAAGGATCATTTGGATGTTTATATCATCATTCACAGGCCATACAGAGTTATCAACTTAAAAATTAACCTGCTGTATTTGGTCAAACCTTTAATTAACTCACCCCTAATGCCTTGGCAGGACCAGACCAAATGATTTCATGGGTCTCATATGGCCTGTGAGCCATACGTGCCCCACTCGTGTTCTAGACCCTGTCAAAGTAAGAAATGACCAAAGCTGTGGACGATTTTTATGAGTTTATCTGAGCCAAACTGAAAACATATGCCTGGAAACAATGTCTCAAATCCTGCAAAGAACAGCAGTTTTGAAGCTTATTTTGTACATTATACTCAAAGGAAAAGATGAAAAAAGTGTCTTAAAATCCATTAGGAGGTGAGAAAAAGTATAGCAAGGAAATCTCTAGGGATGGATAAAAGGCAGAATGAAGAAACACTTTTTTATGTGAGTGGATCAGGACAATTAACATTATAGCATGTAGAGAGGGAATGCAGGGAACCCGAACACGAGGGCTCTGAGGTCTTCTACTCTGATGCCAGAGGCTCCGCCTTCAATTGGTCTAGCAAAGAAAATTACTCTGACAGGTGAAAGGTATGTTATCTATCATGCTTTAAAACAGGGAACGGGCCTCAATTAAGACAAAATCTGATCTTTGCTAAGGAAGCTGTAGGCCTGGGACATGACTACCTGCCATCACCTGCCCAGTTGGGCATTTGTGACCAGATCATTCTCTGTGGTTACTTCTGGCCAATGAGCTTATTAAGCCTGAACATGGACCCTGAGCTTGTCTGGTTTACTGTGCAGCTTCATTTTTTAACAATCCCTAGAAATGGCAGGTGGGACACAGCCCTCCATATTTCCACCTGTGAGTGGGACACAGACATCGGAGAGAAGCCCAGAGGGCCTGTTAGACCAGGGGATAGAAATCAGTCTCCTTCTCCACCTCCTTAGCCACAGCCAGGTGCATGTGTGAATTCCCTGTTCTCTGAGTGTCTCAATGTCACCCCCTGGAAGTCGGAAGGAGATCTGCAGCCAATGTCAGGTGCTGCACCAGTGATGCTGACCAGGCACCAAGGGGTGGGAGCTGACACTGAGCCCTGGACAGAGGTGGGCTCTGACCTGCAGGCTGAGAGACAAGTTAGGACCTAATCACTGTGGGTTCCCAGCCTCCTGACTCCATCCCAGGACAGGGTGAGCCCAGTGAGAGATAGGCACTGTCCAGAGTATTGAGTTGAATGTCAGGAGAACTGTCCTCCCAGGGGGATGTACTAAGGCAGGAGGAGCTTTCTGCCCCCAAGGTCTCACAGAAAGGTCCTGATGAGGGTTCTCCTGAGACTTTGGGGAGAGGGTGCCGACCTAGGGAGCTGGTCCCCAGAAAGCTGTGTGTGTTTCCCATCACAGCTTTGAGATGCTGCATCCAAGTCATCTGTTTCCCTGTCAGTCATCTGCTCTAGGCCTCCCCAAGGGGCCCAGGATCTGGAGCAGCTCCACATGGAGACTAAACCAGGGCATCTTGTGAGTTCCTCTGTTAGGAGAGGGGAGGCCCCTTGGGACACTCAGCCCCTCTGAAATGAAAGCAACCATGGATCCTGGGTTCTCCTGTCCCATCCTGCACAGGAAATGCCATTTCTTCTCCCAAACACCATGGGCTGGTGAGATGTCTTCAGGAACCACAGCCAGCTGTATTGGACCAGGGACCTTTGGGATGGGGACTCATCTTCTGGTATTCTGGGGTCTGGTGAGCTGCCTTTTCCCCAGCTAGTATCTCTACCTGGGACGGAGGATCCAGAGTGTCTGCGAGGTCAGGGCTCTGTGAGAAGACAAAGAACACAGGCTGCTGCTCAGGCCCCAGGAATATTAAACGTCACTCACAGGTGGAAATATGGAAGGCTGTGATTTTCTGGGAATGAAGTGGAGCTGACCCCTTGTAGTCAGGTTCCTGTCCTCCCTCCTGGTTATAAGTTTGGTAAAGAACTGATCCTGGGACATCCCTAGGCACTTGGTGGCCTCCTCCCAGGCTGACACCAATGCCTTCATGTCTATAAGGAACATGCTCCAACCAAAAGTAACACACAGGGTAACAGGATTCCATTGTGTGGTTTCCCTCACCCATTTAATGAGTGTTTACTGAGAACAAGCCATACATGGGTCCTGCACTCGTGTTCCGTAGTTTAGTTTGTAATATTAATGTGTTTGAGAGAGGAGGCAATTACTGTGTTTACCTACATTACCATCTTGAAGGGAAGTGCCCCCTATTTAGGTTTATTCCAGTTGGGTACTGGAAGGAGGTGTGAAAAAGATCCACGTACTCTGATGCAATTTTGAAAGTCTCATTAGTTCTTCATTTGCTTTCACTCCCCAGACCAGAATATATACCTGTGAGCTGAGGAAGCCTAATGGTTGGTCTAGGGATCCACAGACACCTAACAAGGCCCTGGGGTGGAGGAGAGGACAGGGCTCTGGCTGCAGACAGACCTCAGGTGACTCTGATCAGCTTCTCATGGTCTGTGGGACTCCGCTTTAGTGCCTGTATCTCCCTGTGCCTTGGCTTCCCCTCAATGAAGTACGATGAATACTTGGCTGCAGGTTGTCAGTGTGTTCACTGTAAAATATTCATAGTATCTGACTAAACCTTGGGATAGGGAAGCTGCTTGAATAGGAGGCATCTGTTATTGATCAACTCCAAGAAAGAACCCCCTGGGCTAATCCCTGGTGGATGAGGAGCTGCCAGGAGCATCTTTTCTCCTCTCACTTGACGCTCCTAAGGCCCCCAGGGCAGTCAGCTTGTGATCCAAGGTTGTGTAGTCAGTGTTGATAAAGATGAATTCTTTAAAAATGGTGCTAGGACAGTATGTACAAGGAAATGGTAGGGTCCTCCTCATTGGGGGGGGGGCGACTATGATATTCACCTGGCCTCAATGGTTCACCCCACAAATTACTTATCAATTAGTCCAAAATGCAACAATGTGGCATTACAATCCCTATGTGATGCACGGGAAAGACACATCACCCATGTAAAATATTGTCAAAAACAATTTAAATGACTCTCATCGTGTAGACATAGACAAACCCAGGTTGTAGGACATTTCACGGGGATCAAAAGGCTGGGGACACTTCTAGATTGAAGGAGGCCTCAGAGACAGGACGAGCGAAGTCAGTGCATAACCTCGGGTTGTCTCCCCGATCAAAAACAATGTAAAGGATGTTTTTGGAACAGTGGAAGAAAATTGAAAATGGGCCAGTTATTCAGCAGTATTATACCAATGTAAATTACTAAAGTATGATACTGGTCTTGTGGTTATGTAGCACACAGTTTTTATTCTTAAGGGGGAACTTGCTGAAGCTCTTATCAGTGAGAGTTACAACATCTACAACTTATTTTTAAAATTTAAAAATATTTTAAAATTGTGCGTGTGAAAAAATACAATAAAGTATTAACAATTGGTGAATCTGAATATGTGCATGTCCCTGCAGGTTTTTGGCAGGTTGAAAAATTTTCAAAATAAAAATATTAGGGCACAAAAAGAAATAATCCTTTGAAGACGGGTGGACTTGTGCCTTCTTGACCCTCTATAGCCCTCTTCTGTGGACTGGGCGCTGTGTGGGGCCTCCCTCAAGACTTAGAGATGAGAAGACAGGTGGGTACAGTCACTTCCCAGAAAGATTATGGCAGTGGCAGCAATAGGGGTTGTACCTGAGGAAATCCCAGGGGGAAGTACTTGTTCCTTGAGTCATTAAGGAAGTGTCAGAAGAGGGTGGGGAAGTGTGTTGGCTGGAGATAACTATGAAGGCAGCCCCACGGAAATGCTAGAGGTAAATCTTGAGAGCAGATTCTGGCATGACACAGGCTTCTTGTACCTGGTGATTCCAGTGGCCAGTCAAGGAGAAAAACGCAGAATGAGTCTGCCAATCTGTGGGCTGAGGTGCCCAGAACTGGCTCTCCCTCAGCCACAGCCTGACATGGAGGCCTTAGAAAGCTTCTTTCCTTCTGTCAGTGTCTGGATCTCTTCCACAGAGGAACGAGGAATTGTTGCCTTTGTCGCACTCAATGAAAAGAAATGAGAGAAGAACAGAAAGAAACTAGTCCTGGCAGTGTTGGGCGAATGCCCCAGGGCTCATAACTATGACACCCTGTAGCACTGATCATGTAAAGTAGTGTTTATCACTGTTACTATTTCTGTTCTGTTATGAAGTTGGTATTCCTAGAAATTCACAGAAGAACCCCACGCAGAGGTAGTGGTCAGGTGCTGGCCCCTGGAGTTAAATCTGTCCGCAGCTTTGAAGTGGGTGTACTATGTCCTGCCCCGATGCCCTTGGCCAGCTGGCGTAGGCTAACAACATCTCAAAGCTGCCCCTTCTCTGGAGAATAGCCCTCGGCCAGTGGGAGCCACTAACTACACACCTTCCACTCCCTCCACTCAGGGGCGGACTGGATTGGAGGTGCAAAAGGGTGGCGCTCTTTCACGGCGGGTCCAACTCTGTGGTGCAATGTGTGGGATTGAACTGAGGTGTGATTCCAGCCTAGACCCCTCCTTCTTTAGACTCCTTGCTCTCCCCTACCTGCTTCCCTCACTGCCCCTTCTCTTGAGAATGCTCTTTCAAGGAAAGGGCTTGAGAAGTCCTGTCTCGGGTTCTGCTTCTAGGACCTCCATCCCAAGGAAAGCACTTTCTAGCTGTGTGTGATGTATTAGACATTCTAGTCACTACAGCAAACACATCGCCAAGTTAAACTTCTATGGTTTAGCATAATAGATATCTCCACTTGCAGCCGATTGACTTGGTCAAGTATTTGGGGGGAGGGAGGTGTGCTCTGCTTTACTCGCACTTTCAGGCACTGAGGCCAATGGAGGCTGTGCCATCTTCTAGGTGTGGCTCCAAGGTCACCCTTGATGGCCACAGAGATTGGGGCGGGGGAGAAGAGGGGAGAGAAATGCACTCTTGCTTCTTAATCACTCAGGCTCAAAGTGACACCATTCATTTCTGCCCACATTCCATTGGTGGAACTAGTCACATGGTCCACATACAGGCTAGGGTGGCTGGGAAGTGTAGTCCCTACCTGGGAAGTCACCACTTAGTAAGAGCTCTACACCCTGAAAGGATCATGGACCTTTGGTGGGCAGTTATCTCTACCACACTGTGTGACCTTGAGCAAGTTATTTTAATTTTCTGAGACTCAGTTTCTTTACCTATAAAACGGGGCAATTAACAGGATCCCCCACATAGTTGTGGTCATAAATCAATGAGTTGAAACATACAAAGTGCTTGGACTAAGGCTTGGACAGAATAAGGGCTCAGAACATTAACTATTTTTATTATTTGTTGAGAATCCACTTTGGGTTATATATATCCTCACCACCATCCATGATATGCAGATAATCATTACACCTGCCTTACAGAGAAGTAGGGTGAAGTTCACAGATGGGAAGTGATTGACTTGAGGTCCTACAATTAGGGAGCAACAGAAACGGGCCAGGTAGCCAACATAATTTTACACTAAGGACTGTCAGGCTTTTGCTAAACAGCCCAGAACCCAATCTTGGCATTTGCCATTGGAAAGATGCCAGGATCCCAGGTAGGTTGCCTTAATCTCCTGACTTCATCTACCTGGCTGGGTCCCTGACAGCCTTTCCACTCCTGTCTTTATCACTCTGCCTTTTAGCCACTACAGTCTAGCCCTGCTTTCTTTCTCACATAAGCCAAGCTCAGGGCCCTTACTCCTGCTCTCCCCTTTGCCTGGAATACTCTTCCAACCTGTCTTTCCATGGTAGGCTCTTTCTTGTCACTCTGCTCTCAGCTCAAAGGTCACCTCTTCAGGGAGACCCTCCCTGATCCCAGTTCAGTCACTTACTTTCGCATCATGGGCCTGACACTCAGTCATATCTAAGATTTTTTGTGTGCTCAGTGACTGTCTCTCTCATTAGGTTGCGATCACAACAAAAGCAAGGTCCTCATTCTCATTACCATATTTTTTCGTGTATAAGACACCCCCATGTATAAGACGCTCCCCACTTTTCCAACCTAAAATTAAGAAATAGATATTGTAAATATTTTGCTGGTTTTCCTCTTTAAGCCTTTTTCTTTTTTGGCATCTTAAGATTCCGGTCAAGGGCATGTACCTGGGTTGCGGGCACATCCCCAGTAGGAGATGTGCAGGAGGCAGCTGATCGATGTTTCTCTCTCATTGATGTTTCTAACTCTCTATCTCTCTCCCTTCCTCTCTGTAAAAAATCAATAAAATATATTTTTAAAAAAAGAAATCGATATTGTAAATATTTTGCTGGTTTTCCTCTTTAAGCCTTCTTCTTTTTTGGCATCTTAAGATGTTCCACAGTCTGATCATACACTCAGTGGGAGGAGGTCCAAATTGTCTCGCTGCAGCTCTATTTCCATGCTCTTTTGCATTGCTGATTATATTCAGTTTGAATTTTGCAGAGTAAGACAATTGCTTACAGTATTTATCTTTTTTATTTTTTGACATCTTTATGGGGTCAGAACGCTCTGGTCCCTGTTGCATCTGCACACTCTCCACCTCCACCTCCAATTACGGCATCAGCTGATGTCAGTAACAATAAGGCTCATGACTTGAGGAAGCCAGTTTGACAAGGTATGGGCAGTTACGCACCTGCGCACCTGCATGGCTCCCTCCTCAGCTTACTTCTGTGTATTAGATGCCTATCTAAAAAAAAAATAGCGTCTTATACATGGAAAAATACAGTAGTCTTTCTGTATCCCAAGCAACCAGGACAAAGTTCTGGCATAAAGGTCAGCCTCAGTAAATATTTGTTGACTAAAACAAGACATTTAATGGATGACCTGTTACCCTATGTACCTCTTTGCCCACCTTCTTTCCCCTCTTCCTCTAGGGACCCTGCTTGAGGCCATGCACATCTTCAGAGGGCGCCATTCACAGAGCAACAATGTGAATCATCAGGGAGGAGGCAGTGTTTCAAAAGTGCACAACTTATATAAATGTAGTGATGGCTCTGTTGCTATCTTTCCCTCCCCTACAATCATTCATTCATTCATTCATTCAATCAAAAACATCTACTGAGCACCCACGATATGCAGAGTTAGTGGTGCAGACACAGTAGGAGAGAAGAGAAACACCTCTGTGCCTGTGTGGCAAATTTGAAACTTGCAAACAAAAGAAAAATAGAAGGTATAAAAATGTCAAAAATAAGTAGACCATTGTGAATTACACATTCATTTCTCTTTCTCCTCTGCTATTGTTCTCAGCCTTTCTTTTCAAACTTTGCAGCCTCTGCAGTCACTGACAGATTCCCCATACCCTTTCCCTCTCCCTCCAATGCAATGGGCTAGAGCTGATTTGTAGACACCTGCAAAGCTGATTATTAAATATTTAGGGATTTGGCAAGCTGGTTGTCAAACTGTGCATGGCTTCAAAATCAGACGTGGTGGGAGCCTTTGCACCACAGTAATGGGCCAACATTATGAGATGAGGTTTGTTGATGCTGTTTTTCCAAAAAGCTGGTTTTATAGCACACCACTGTTCCCATCTGTTTCTAGCAGAAAAACTTTGCTTTGTCAAAGAATGTTCTAGTTCTTCCATAGCAATTCCATTCCCCCTGCCATACTTCAGCCCCTTCCTGGGTGGCAGGAACTGGGGACTCTAAGCCTACATTGTGGAAGGAGAGGAGAGAACAGAGGAAGACAAAAGATAAGTAAAAGAAAAAAAGAGAAAGCATGAGGGAAGGTCATGAAATAGGGTATTTGAAAAAAGCAATATGGGGAGGAAAGAGAAAGAAAAGAGAAGTAGGCATCTGTGGAGAGGCAGAGGTTAGGGTAGAAAAACCATAGAGGCCAGCAAAGACCCATCACACAATGTCCTCACAGGAAGTTCAGCCATTTCCCCACCTGGGGCCAGAAGGTTGCCAGGTTGCAAGGACAAATGAGGAAACTACCTTTGCAAACTACCCTGAAACAGTGTGGGAATGGGATCCACACCAATTGAGGCTGGGGTCAGGATGCCTCAGTTTTTAACTGGGAGCCTGCACAACTGAGTCAGAGAGAACAGAGGGGCCTTGAGTCCTGGGTCAGAGGGAGGAGGAGGAACTCGGGTTTCTGAGCCTTTAAAGTTGGTGATACTCCGAGTGTGGGCCCAGGCCTTCTTTAGCAAGGCCCTCCACTCCCCACCCTTTCCTGGCTGCCCTGAGTGAAGAGAAATATAAAAGGGCTCCGTTTCCTGGGGGAAGAACAGGAGCAAGAGAATTCTAGCTGCCCCGACCATGAGCTCCATTCTGCCAGCCCTCCTGGGCCTCACCCTCATGCTGCCCCATGAGTGAAAACCCCAACTTGGGAGGGGATTTCCTGGGAGGATGGGCTCAGATGGATTTTCTGTTCCCACCTCAGGAGTGCAGGCCCTGACCTGTCAGACAGGAATACTGATGATTGGTAGGAAAACATCAGAACTGCCCTTGGAGTGGAAAACAGGCGAGGAATTCTGCATGGATGGCTGGGGTTGCCAAGATTCGCTGATGCTCATTGAGAATGGTGAGAAAGGCCCCAAAGGCCCCAAGCCTGACCCCACCTTCACCTGCACAGGGATATCCCTCCTCCTGACCAACAGTCTCCAAAGACTCCCTCCTCTCATGCCAGGAGCTGTCCCCTCCCCAGCAGGAGCAAGCCCTCAGCAGCCCAGTTGCCTCCTTTTCATCCTCTCCCCCAGCCACGATGAAGACTCTCCCTCTAGCACCCCGGAGTCCTGATCCTCACCTGGCCTGTCTCCTTTTTCATCTAGGACCCGATGTGTTCCTAGCGCTCAGCAAGGAATGTACCCAGAAGGAGGATCATGAGGTCCGTGTCACCCAGCACAGGAAAGGCCCTGGCCTCTCTGTCGTCTCCTACACCCATATGTGCTGCCACAAGAACCTCTGCAATGACCTCTCCACCAGTCTGGACCCTGCCCACCTCTGCAGGTGCGAACAAGGAGTGGGAGGAGGAGGAGCAGGAGAGGACAGGAGCTATGGCAGGAGGGGAGCACAGAAGGGTTGTTCATTTAGAACCCCTCCCTCCTATCTGGCCTGTGCACACTTCCCAGGACTTCCGTGCCTGACACAGTTTCTTCAAACAGACCTGGGGCAGGAACCTGGGCTGCTTTTCTGAGTTCAACCCCTCCTCATATTCTGGCAATGACCTGAACCAGGGCCAAACTCCTTTCTCTATACTGTTGTGCTTGGATCACTCATGTTTCATTAAAGTTTGGGTATATCCTCTTAAAGTGAAATTGGCCTGTAGCATGCCACTGTCCTTTTCTATATCATAAACTGTTTTAGAGCGGGGGTGTGCTTTGTGATTCTCTGATCTTTAGGGCATCTTGTCTGCTTGAATTGTGTAGTGGAGGTTGTGGGTGAAAGCTACCCTGGTTCCTCCAAAGGGCCCCCTCCTGCCTCAGTCACCTCTGCCTCTCCCAGGTCTCATTCCCCCTAACCCCCCGCCCCTTGATCTATCAGCAACCACTCCACTGCAATTTCCAGCACCCCAGGTCTATATGAGACTGAGGAGGTTGATGATGGGGCCACAAAAGCGAAGGGGATAGAAAGCACCAGATTCAAATGCAGAGCCCACTCAATCCTCCCTTCTTCCCTCTCCCCTCCCAGTCCCAGGGTCGGTGCGGTGCCCAGTCTGCTTTTCTGAGGAAAGCTGTGAATCTGCAACAGAGCTGACCTGCCCCATTGGGAACACGCACTGCTACAATGGGACCCTGCAGCTCAGGGGAGGTAAGCTGGGACATCCGGGTCCCTGCTGGCCCTGAGGGTAGCTGAGGGCTGGAGCTCAGAGGAGGGTGAGCCTGACTCCTCAGGGTTGGAAAGTCCCAGTGATGGCATCTCACTCTCCCCCACTCTGCCTGGCCTCTTTCCACAGTTGACATCTTCACCGATCTGAAAGTCCAGGGATGCATGTCCCAAGCAGGCTGCAACCTGCTGAATGAGACTCAGAAAATCGGGGCCTTGTCTGTGAGTGAAGTGTGATTCTGATGGTGAGTTCCTTGTCTGGAAGATGAGACTGTACCCACCCTTCAGCACTGGGGTACAATGACCCTTGTGAAAGTCAGACGTGCAAACACATCCAACCAACACCAATACCCACAAATAATTTAGAAGTTTATTACTCACTCAGTCATGCAAAAAGTGAGAAATTGTCCTGATAGGTGCCATGGGGTGAACATACCAGTAAGAGGTGCCCAGCTGAAGGGAAAGTCAGGCCCAGGGGACAGATATAGGACAGGTGTCTTGGCTGGCTGTGTTGTTGATCACTTTATCCATTGTGTGTGGAAGTGAATGCAGGGTGCATGCTTCTCATGCTGGAAGTGATTCATTACCTTCAGTTCGATTTCTCCACACTCTTGACCTTGAGTAGCCCTAGATCCCTGCCCTCCCCTCTTGCAAGAGCCAAGCAGGGACACTGGGAGGGTCCCCACTCAACCACACAAGCCCAGCCCTTACCAATACACCCAACTGAGAAAGAGACTGGCCTGGAGTATCTCAATGAGAAGCACCAATGGCAGGGAGGAGAGTGGGAAGAGGGCCTTTCTTGTCTGAGACTCAGCTTCCTCATCCACCCACAGCACCCAGTCCTTAAAGCGTCAAGGTGAAAGTTCAGTGAATGCAGCAACATTCCTCTGTGTGCTTGGACTCTCTGAATAGACTGGGAGCCTTGAGGACAAGGCCTGGATGTCACTGACACCAAGGTTTTTAGCCTGAGGCAACACAAGGGCTGGCTCAGGATGTGAAGTGAGCTTATATAGGATTCCACTGTCTCTGGTGGTGACTCCAGAGGACTGAGACCCTAACCCTGCCCTAAAGGGCCTCCAGGATGAGGAGGGGAGACATTACTGATGCAGATGGTCACAGGGCTGCAGTGAGAGGGGTCTAAGGGAGGTCTGAGGAGGAAGATACTAATGTCCTGCAGGGGGGTATCAAGAAGGGCTTCACAGAGGTGGTAACTTTAAAGATTAGCTGCAGTCTATTAGGGCAGTTTTCAGCAAACCGGGGCTCGAGAACCACATGCAGCTCTTTGGCCCCTTGAGTGTGGCTCTTCCACAAAATACTACATGGGGGCGCACATGTACAGTGCGATTGAAACATCTTGGCCCATGCGCAGAAGTCGGTTTTCGGAAAGGAGATAGATGAAAAAAGTATACAAGGCGAGTGCGGATGGGAGAGTTGGAAGGGGTCAACCTCAGTTAATGTACCTCAATCAGATTGAGGACATTTTTAGCCAAGGCCAGCTTAGGAGTACCCTAATTAAGTTAATAACAATGTACCTACCTATATAGTTTAAGTTTAAAAAATTTGGCTCTCAAAATAAATTTCAATCGTTATACTGTTGATATTAGGCTCTGTTGACTAATGAGTTTGCCAACCACTGTATTAGTAGAAGAGGTAAAGGTCATTAATAGGAAGAGGAAACAGCCTGTGCAAAGGCCCTGTGGTGGGAATTAACCTGCTATTTTATAGAAGGGCTCCTTGGCTCTACCTGAGAAGGTCACATCAAGAGGATGGGATGTGGCTGGAACTGGGGGTGATTGCCAATTTCTCACGTAAACAAGGTGGATGTGGGTGACCTCTGCTATTCAAAGCAGAAGGAACAGTGGTGCAAGGCCAAGGAGGCAAGAAATGACATGGCGTGTCTTTGGAATGGATATTGTGGGGGAGTGAAGAGGGTGGTTGGGGGGCCTGGTGTTGGGTCAAGTAGCCACAAAGCCAGACTGAAGGGTTAGTCTTTCTCCTGAGGCACAGGAGCCATGGAAGGGTATTCAACAGGGTAGAACTATCTGAGTCTCTCATTTGATTAGTTCTGTTTAATTATCTGGCCCTCATCTCTGAGACTAGGTAACATTTATTTTCCAGAAGGCATTCCAGAAAATAATCTAATGTAACCCATACCACAGAGACACAGCACACAAACACACAACAGACATAACCTCACTTATCATACCAATGCACACCAAACACCACATGAGAAAAGAGAAGTAGAAATCTGTGGTGGGGCAGAGGTTAGGCTAGAAAAAACATAGAGACCAGTCAAGACCCATCACACAATGTCCTCACAGGCAGTTGAGCCATTTCCCCACCTGGGCCAGAAGATGGGCTGGTTGCCAGGAGAAATGAGGAAAGTACCTTCACAAACTACCCTGAAACAGTGTGGGGGTGGGGATCCAGACCAGTGGAGGTTGGAGTCAGGATGTCTCAGTTTTTAACTGTAGTGGGGTCTGGGAGCCTGGACAACTGGGGCAGAGGGAGCAGAGGGGCCAAGACTCCTGGGTCAGAGGGAGGAGAAAGGATTCGGGCTCTGGGCCTTTAAAGTTGGTGAGACTCAAAGTGTGGGCCCAGGCCTTCTTTAGCAAGGCCCTCCACTCCCCATGATTTCCTGGCTGCCCTGGATGAAGAGAGACATAAAAGGGCTCCATTTCCTGGGGGAACAGCAGGAGAGAGAGAATTCTAGCTTCCCTGACCAGGTACCCTGCCCTGCTGCAAACTCTAGTGGGCCTAATGGATTGCTGTTCCCACCTCAGGAGTAAAGGCCCTGTCCTGTCAGTTGGGAAGACTGACGATTGTAAGGAAAACATCAGAACTTCCCTTGAGATGGACAGCTGACAAGGAGACCTGCAAGGAAGGTTGGGGTTGCCAAGATTCACTGATGCTCATTGAGAATGGTGAGAAAGGCCCATAGGTCCCAAGCCTGACCCCACCTTCACCTGCACAGGGATATCCCTCCTCCTGACCAGGAGACTCCAAAGACTCTCCCCTGCCCCTCCTGCCAGGAACAGTCACCTCCCCAGCAGAAGCAAGCCCTTAGGTGCCCAGTTGCCTCCTCTCCAGCCTCTCCCCCAGCCATAACCAAGACTCTCCCTCTAGCACCGCAGAGTGCTGATCCTCACCCTGTCTGCCTCCCTCTTCATCTAGGACCGCTAGTGTTCCTAGCGCTCATCAAGGGCTGTACCCAGAAGGAGGATCATGAGGCCCGTGTCACCCGGCACAGGGAAGGCTCTGGCCTCTCTGTCATCTCCTACACCCGTGTGTGTCACCACAAGAACTGCAATGACCTCACCTCCACTGACCCTGTCTGGACCCTGCCCACCTCTGCAGGTGCGAACAAGGAGGGAGAGGAGGAGGAGCAGGAGAGGACAGGAGCTAGAAGGGAGGAGGGGAGCACAGAAGGGCTGTTCATTTAGAACCCTTCCCTCCCACCTGCCTGTCCACAATCCCCAAGACTATCTCCTCCGTCAGTTTCTTCTAACAGTCCTGGAGTAGCAAACTGGACTACTTTTCTGATTCAACCCCTCCTCAAACCCCAGTGATGGCCTGAACCTGGGACAAGCTCCATGCTCTATACTATTGAGCTTGGCTCACTCATGTTTCACTTAGGGTTTGGGTATATCCTCTTAAAGTGAAATTGGCTTATAACACTCCACTGTCCTTGTCTATGTCATAAACTGTTTGTGAGGGTGGGTGCTTTGTGTTTCTCTACTCTTTGGAGCATGTTGTTTGCTTGGACTGTGCAGTGGAAGTTGTGGGTGAAAACTGCCCTGGTTCCTCCAAAGGCCCGCCTCCTGTCTCAGTCATTGCTGCCTCTCCCAGGTCTCCCACTGCACCCCCTTGCTCTCTCAGCAACCACTCCACTGCAATTTCCAGCACCCCAGGTCTACATGAGACTGAGGAGGTTGATGATGGGGCCACAAAAGCAAAGAGGGTAAAAGGCACCAGATCCAAATGCAGAGCCCACTTAGTCCTCCCATCTTCCCTCTCCCCTCCCAGTCCCAGGGTCCTTGCGGTGCCCAGTCTGCTTTTCTGAGGAAGACTGTGAATCTGCAACAGAGATGACCTGCCCCGTTGGGCACACACACTGCTACAATGGGACCCTGCACCTCAGGGGAGGTAAGCTGCGGCATCGGGGTCCCTGCTGGCCCTGAAGGTAGCTGAGGGCTGGGGCTCAGAGGAGGGTGAGCCTGATTCCTCAGGGTTGGAAAGCCCCAGTGGTGGCATCTCACTCTCTCCCACTTTGCCTGGCCCTTTTCCATAGTTGGCATCCGCACTGATCTGAAAGTCCAGGGATGCATGTCCCAAGCAGCCTGCAACCTGCTGAATGAGACTCGGGAAATCGGGGCCTTGTCTGTGAGTGAAAAGTGTGATTCTGATGGTGAGTCCCTTGTCTGGAAGGTGAGGCTGTACCCACCCTTCAGCCTTGGGGTCCAATGACCCTTGTGAATGTCAGATGTATAAACACATCCAACCATCACCAACAGTCACAAATAATTTAGAAGTTTATTACACATTTGGGCATGCACAAGGTGAGGGATTGTCTTGGTAGGTACCATGGGGTGAGCCTGAGAATAAGAGGTACCCACCTGAAGGGAAAGACTGGCCCAGGGGGCAGATATAGGACAGGGTGGGTGGGTTGGCTGCTTTGCATTGCACTTTATCCATTGGGAATTCACAATGCAGGCTTCTAATGCTTTGAGTGATGCATTGCCTTCAATTCTATTTCCCCACACTCTTGACCTAGGTTAGCCCAAGTTGCCTTACCTCCCTCCACCCTCATCCATTCCCCACCAATGGTACTAGAGCACCCTAGCAGCCCTGCTGCATAGGAAAGAAAGTCAGAGAGAAAACAGGGTGTTTCATGTGTAATAGGTCAGCAAAAGACAAGTAGGGACACTGGGAAGGTCCCTGCTCACCCACACAAGCCCAGCCCTTACCAGCACACCCAACTAAGAATGAGACTGAGAATGGCCTGGAGTACCACAATGAGAAGCACCAATGGCAGGGAGGAGAGTGAGAAGAGGGCCTTTCCTGTCTGAGACTCAGTTTCCTCATCCAACCACAGCACCCCGTTCTTAAACCTCAAGGTGAAAGTTCAGTGAATGCAGCAACATTCCTCTTTGTGCTTGGATCTCTCTGACTAGACTAGGAGCCTTGAGGACAAGGCCTGGATGTCACTGACACCAAGGTTTCTAGCCTGAGGCAACACAAGGGCTGGCTCAGGATGGGAAGTGAGCTTGTACAGGACTCCAAGGTCTCTGGTGGAGACTAGAGAGGACTGAGACCTTAACCCTGCCCTAAAGGGCCTCCAGGACCAGGAGGGGAGACATTACTGATTCAGTGGTCACAGGGCTGCAGTGAAATGGGTCTGGGGGAGGTCTGAGGAGGAAGATACTAATGTCCTGTGGGTGGGATGTCAAAGAGGGCTTCAGAGAAGAGGTGACCTTAAAGATTAGTTACAGTCTATTAGTAGAAGAGGAAAGGACGTTAATAGGCAGAGGAAACAGCATGTGCAAAGGCCCTGTGGTGGGAATAAACCTGCTATTTTCTATAAGGGATCCTTGGCTCTACCCGAGAAGGTCACATCAAGGGGATGGGGTGTGGTTGGAACTGAGGGTGATTGCCAGTTTTTCAGATAGACAAGGTGGATGCGGGTGACCTCTGCTATTCAAAGCAGAAGGAACAGTGGTGCAAGTCCAAGGAGGCAGGAAATGACCTGGCGTGTTTTTGAAATGGATATTGGTGGGGGAGTAAAGAGGGAGGTTGGGGGGCCTGGTGTTGGGTCAAGTAGCCACAAAGCCAGACTGAGGGGTTAGTCTTTCTCCTGAGGCACAGGAGCCATGGAAGGGAGTTCAAGAGAGAAGAATATTCTGAGTCATTCCTTTTGATTAGTTCTGTTTAAACTGTTTGGCCCTCATCTTTGGGACTAGGTAACATTCATTTTCCAGAAGTCATTCCTGAAAATAATCTAATGTAATCCATACCACACAGACACAGCACACAATACAAACAAAAGACATAACCTCACTCATCATACCACATGCACACCACACACCACAGAAAAAAAAGAGAATAGGAAGCTGTGGTGGGGCAGAGGTTAGGGTAGAAAAACCATAGAGCCCAGAGAAGACCCATCACACACTGTCCTCACAGGCAGTTGAGCCATTTCCCCACCTGGGGCCAGAAGGGGCCAGGTTGCCAGGACAAATGAGGAAACTACCTTCCCAAACTACCCTGAAACAATGCGGGGATGGGTATCCAAACCAGCTGCAGTTGGGGTCAAGATGCCTCAGTTTTAACTGTAGAGGGGTCTGGGTGCCTGGAATCTGGATCAGAGAGAGGAGAGGGGCCTTGACTCCTGGGTCAGATGGAGGAAGAAGGACTTGGGTTTCTGGGCCTTTAAAGTTGGAGAGACTCAGAGTGTGAGCCCAGCCCTTCCTTAGCAAGGACCTCCACTCCCCACCCTTTCCTGGCTGCCCTGGGTGAAGAGAGACATAAAAGGGCTTCATTTCCTGGAGGAAGAACAGGAGCGAGAGAATTCTAGCTGCCCCGACCATGAGCTTCATCCTGCTGCCCAGCCCTCCTAGGCCTCACCCTCATGCTGCCCCTGAGTAAAAACCCCAAATTTGGAGGGGATTTCCTGGGAGGATGGGCTCAGATGGATTTGCTGTTCCCACCTCAGGAGTGCAGGCCCTGACCTGTCAGTCAGGAACACTGACGATTTGGAGGAAAACATCAGAACTGCCCTTGGAGTGGAAAACAGGCGAGGAATTCTGCATGGATGGCTGGGGTTGCCAAGATTCGCTTATGCTCATTGAGAATGGTGAGAAATATCCCAAAGGCCCCAAGCCTGACCCCACCTTCACCTGCACAGGGATATCCCCCCTCCTGAACAGTAGTCTCCAAAGACTCAGCTCCCCTCATGCCAGGAGCTGTCCCCTCTCCAACAGGAGCAAGCCCTCAGCAGCCCAGTTGCCTCCTCTCCATCCTCTCCCCCAGCCACGATGAAGACTCTCCCTCTAGCACACCAGAGTCCTGCTCCTCACCTGGCCTGTCTCCTTCTTCTTCTAGGACCCGAAGTGTTCCTAGAGCTCAGCAAGGGCTGTACCCAGAAGGAGGATCATGAGGTCCGTGTCACCCAGCACAGGAAAGGCCCTGGCCTCTCTGTCGTCTCCTACACCCATGTGTGTCGCCACAAGAACCTCTGCAATGACATCTCCACCACCCTCCCTGTCTGGACCCTGCTCACCTCTGCAGGTGAGAACAAGGAGGGAGAGGAGGAGGAGGAGGAGAGGACATGAGCTAGGGCAGGAGGCGAGCACTGAAGGGCTGTTCATTTAGAACCCCTCCCTCCCACCAGCCTGTCCACACTCCCTTGGACTAACTCCCCTGGCACAGCTTCTTCTAACAGTCCTGGGCCAAGCTCCTTTCTCCATACTGTTGAGCTTGGCTCACTCATGTTTCACTTAGGGTTTGGGTATATCCTCTTAACATGAAATTGGCCTATAACATTCCACTGTCCTTGTCCTATCTAATAAAAGAGAAACATGGTAATTAGCCATACATCTGCTACCCTTCCCATTGGCTAATCAGGGAGATATGCAAATTAACTGCCAGCCAAGATGGCGGCCGGCAGCCATGCACTGAAGCGAACAGGGAGGCTTGCTTGCTCCAGTGACTGCGGACTTCAACATTCCCCGCCTGACTTGCCGGCCTCTCAGCTGCAACTCTAAGCAACTATGTTGCAAATATAGAAGCTAAACCAAACCCCAGAAACCTGCGCTAGTCAGCCGGGCTTCAGCCAGCCGGACTGCAACATTGTATCAAATACAGAAGGTAAACAAAGGCCAGTAACCTGCTTTCAGCAGCGGAGGTAAAGCTGGCCCAGAATAAAAAAATAAAATAAAAAAGGAGCGGTTGGGAGCTTCAGTCACCCGCCAGCCTGAAAACGGCCCTCAGCCCCTCACCCAGACTGGCCAGGCACCCCAGTGGGGACCCCCACCCTGATCCAGGACACCCTTCAGGGAAAACCAGCCTGCCCCCACCCATGCACCAGGCCTCTATTCTATATAGTAAAAGGGTTATATGCCTCCCAGCACCGGGATCAGCATGACAGGGGGCAGCAACCAAACCCCCTGATGGTCCTGCGGCTCTGTGTGTGACAGGGGGCAGGGCCACAACCTCCCTATCCACCCTGCTCTGTTCGTGACAGGGGAAGGCGCCCCAACCCCCTGATCAGCCCTGCTATGCGCCTGATAGGGGGGAGCTCCCCAACCCCCTGATCGCCCTGCTCTGTGGGTGACAGGGGGGAGCTCCCCAACCCCCTGATCGCCCTGCTCTGTGGGTGATAGTTGGAGTGCCCAAACATTAGGTAAGTCTCGCTCTATGGTGATAGAGAGGGGGAGGCTCAAGCTACGACGGAACGAGGCATGAGTATAATGATCA
>NW_005871450.1:903815-907702 GCF_000147115.1 Myotis lucifugus | reverse complement strand
GGTGGCGCCACAACTTCCCTATCGATCCTGCCTTGAGTGACAGGGGGCGGTACCCCAACCCCCCAATCGGCTGTACCCTGAGTGTGACTAGGGGTGGCATCTCAACCTCCTGATCCTCCCTGCTCTGTGCATGACAGGGGGCAGCGCCCCAACTTCGCAATCGGCCCTGCTGTGAGCCCGACCAGGGGCTGCACCTAGGGATTGAGCCTGCCCTCTGCCACCCGGGAGCAGCCCTAAGCCAGCAGGTCATTATCTCCTGAGGGGTCCCAGACTGCAAGAGGGCACAGAATGGGCTGAGGGACCCCTTCTCCCCCCCCCCCAAGTGCACAAATTTTTGTGCACTGGGCCTCTAGTCTATATCATAAACTGTTTTGGAGGGAAGGGTACTTTGTGATGCTCTACTCTTTGGAGCATGTTGTTTGCTTGGCCTGTGCAGTGGAAGTTGTGGGTGAGAGCTACACTGGTTCCTCCAAGGCCCCGTCTCCTGTCTCAGTCACTGCTGCCTCTCCCAGGTCTCATGCCTCCTGCCTTGCTCTCTCACCAACAACTCCACTCAAATTTCTGGCTCCCCAGGTCTACATGAGACTGAGGAGGTTGATTATGGCGCCATAAAATAGAAGAGATTAGAAGGTACTGGATACAAATGCAGAGCCCACTCAATCCTTTCTTCTTCCATCTCCCCTCCTAGTTCCAGGGTCGGTGCGGTGCCCAGTCTGCTTTACTGAGGATGGCTGTAAGTCTGCAACAGAGCTGATCTGCCCCGTTGGGCACACGCACTGCTACAATGGGACCCTGGATCTCAGAGGAAGTAAGCTGGAACATCGGGGTCCCTGCCTGTCTAAGGGAAGCTGAGGGCTGGGGCTCAGAGGTGGGTGGGCCTGGCTCCTCAGGGTTGGAAGGTCCCATTGGTGGCATCTCACTCTCTCCCACTCTGCCTGGCCTCTTTCCACAGTTGGCATCCTCGGCGATCTGAAAGTCCAGGGATGCATGTCCCAAGCAGCCTGCAACCTGCTGAACGAGACTCGAGAAATCGGAGCCTTGTCTGTGAGTGAAAGGTGTGCTTCCGACGGTAAGTCCCACATCCTGAACGTGAAGCTGTACCCACCTTGCAGACTTCAGGTATGGTGACCCTGTGAATGTCAGACATGCAAACACATCGCACAAACACCAACACCCACAAATAATTTAGAAGTTTATTACTCATTCAGTCATGCATAAGGTGAGGGATTTTCCTGGTAGGTGCTCTGAGGTAAACATGCCAGTAAGTGGTGTCCAACTGAAAGAGAGAGAGAGGGCCAGGGGACAGATATAGGACAGGGTGGCTAGGCTGGCTGTGTTGCCTTTCACTTTATTCATTGTGTGTGGAAGTGAATGCACAGTGCATGTTTCTCATGCTGGCAGTGATTCGTTGCCTTCAGTTCTATTTCCCCACACTCTTGACCTTGGGCAGACCTAGTTCCCTCCCCTCTTGCAAGATCCAAGCAGGTTCAATGGGAGGGTCCCCAGTCACCCACACAAACTCAGCCCTTACCCGTACACCTGGTAGACTGAGTCTGGCCTGGAGTATCTCAATGAGAAGCACCAATGGCAGGGAGGAGAATGGGAAGAGGGTCTTCCCTGTCTGAGACTCAGTTTCCTCATCCACCCATGACACCCAGTCCTTAAAGCCTCAAGGTGAAAGTTCAGTGAATGCAGCAACATTCCTCTGTGTGCTTGGATCTCTCTGACTAGACTAGGAGCCTTGACGACAGGGCCTGGATGTCACTGACACCAAGGATTCTAGCCTGAGGCAACACAAGGGCTGGCTCAGGATGGGAAGTGAGCTTGTACAGGACTCCAAGGTCTCTGTTGGAGACTAGAGAGGACTGAGATCCTAACCCTGCCCTAAAGGCCTCAAGGACAAGGAGGAGAGACATTACTGATGCAGATGGTCACAGGGGAGCTTTGAGGAGGAAGATACTAATGTCCTGCTGGTGGGTGTCAAGAAGGGCTTCACAGAGGAGGTGACCTTAAAGACTAGCTGAAGTCTATTAGTAGAGAGGAAAAGGACATTAATAGGCAGAGGAACAGCATGTGCAAAGGCCCTGTGTGGAATGGCCGGAATAGACCTGATTTTGGCTCCTTTGCTCTACCTGAGAATTACCCGAGAAAGTTCCCACCAAGAGGATAGGGTGTCGGTGGAACCGGGGGTGATTGCCAATTTTTCAGGTGAGACAAGTCGAAATGGGTGACCTTTGATAATTAAAGCCGAAGGAACAATGGTGCAAGTCCAAGGAGGCAGGAAATGACCTGGGGGGTTTTTGGAAAGGATATTGGTGGGGGAGTAAAGAGGGAGGTTGGGGGGCCTGGTGTTGGGTCAAGTAGCCACAAAGCCAGACTGAGGGGTTAGTCTTTCTCCTGAGGCACAGGAGCCATGGAAGGGAGTTCAACAGGGAAGAACACTCTGAGTCTCTCCTTTTGATTAGTTCTGTTTAAACTGTTTGGCCCTCATCTCTGGGACAAAGTAACATTCATTTTCCAGAAGGCATTCCTGAAACAAATCTTATGTAACCCAGACCATACAGACACAACAGTACACAATCCACACAACAGACATAACCACACTCACTGATCGAAATGCACACCACACACCACATGTCTCCTTACACCTGACACACACCAATAAACTCATACACCACATACCATACACCACCCAGAACATTCCATATATCACAGATGAGGAAAACACAGATACACAGAACTCATACCATGCTACGCCTTCACAATAAACACAAAATACATACATTATACATTCATACCTCACATCACATACCACCCATACTATACACACCATACAAACATATCATATCATATAACACTAGAGGCCCGGTGCACAAAAATTTGTGCACTCGAGGGGAGGGGGGGTCCCTCAGCCTGGCCTGTGAGCTCTCACAGTCTGGGACCCCTCAGGAGATAATGACCTGCTGGCTTAGGCCTGCTCCTGGGTGGCAGAGGGCAGGCCCAATCCATAGGTGCAGCCCCTGGTCGGGCTCAGAGCAGGGCCAGTTGGGGAGTTGGGGCACCGCCCCCTGTCATGCACAGAGCAGGGTGGATCAGGAGGTTGCAATGCCACCCGCAGTCACGCTCAGGGTAGAGCCAATTGGGGGGGTTGGGGCACCGCCCCCTGTCACACTCAATGCAGGGTCGATGGGGAGGTTGCGGCACCACCCCCTGTCACGCACAGAGCAGGGCTGATCAGGGAGTTGGGGCACCGCCCCCTGTCACACACAGAGCAGGGCGGATCAGGGGGGTTGGGGCACTGCCCCCTGTCATGCACAGAGCAGGGCCCATCAGGGGGGGTTGGGGCTCCGTACCCTGTCACACACAGAACAGGGCCAATCAGGGGGTTGAGGAGCTCCCCCCAGTCATGCACAGAGCAGGGCCCATCAGGGGGTTGAGGAGCTCCCCCCTGTTACCCACAGAGTAGGGCCGATAGGGGAGTTGGGGCACTGCCCCCTGTCACACACAGAGCAGGGTGGATCAGGGGGTTGGGGCGCTGCCCTCTATCACCCACAGAGCAGGGCCGATCAGGGGGTTGGGGCGCCGCACCCTGTCACACACAGAGCCTCAGGGCGATCAGGGGGTTGGGGAGCTCCCCCCTATCAGGCACAGAGCAGGGCTGATCAGGGGGTTGGGGTGCCTTCCCCTGTCACGAACAGAGCAGGGCAGATAGGGAGGTTGTGGCCCCACCCCCTGTCACACACAGAGCCGCAGGACCATCAGGGGGTTTGGGCTCTGCCCCCTGTCACGCTGACCCTGGTGCTGGGAGGCATATTACCCTTTTTACTATATAGAATAGAGGCCTGGTGCACAGGTGGGGGCTGGGCTGGTTTGCCCTGAAGGGTGTC
>NW_005871450.1:901626-903545 GCF_000147115.1 Myotis lucifugus | reverse complement strand
GCCAGCTTTAGCTCTGAGGGTTCAGCTCCAGCTCTGAGGCCTTCGGTGCTGAAAGCAGGTTTCTGGCCTAGTGTTTACCTTCTGTATTTGAAACAATGTTGCGGTCCTGCTGGCTGAAGCCTGGCTGACTAAAGCAGGTTTCTGGGGTTTGGTTTAGCTTCTATATTTGTTACAATGTTTCTTAGAGTTGCAGCTCAGAGGCTGGCAAGGCAGGCCGGGAAAGCTTGGCTTCCTCCATCACTGAAGCAAGCAAGCCTCCCTGTTTGCGTCAGCTGCCTGGCTGCCGGCCGCCATCTTGGTTGGCAGTTAATTTGCATATCTCCCTGATTAGCCGATGGGAAGGGTAGTGGAGGTATGGCTAATTATCATGTTTCTCTTTTATTAGATAGGATACCTACACACATACACTTACACCCATATACCATACACACACACTACACAAACCACACAAATGCCACATGGAACACAGCTACTTCACCACAAATGAATTCTCCTAGTACATAAACTTGGCTTGTTCCCAGGCTTACACAGACCCTGACTTCTTCTCCCCAGCTCCTCTCACCTGTCAAAAGGGGGTCATTCTGTTAGCTTTCAACATTGGAGTCAGATCTTGAGGGTTGCATTTGCTTTCCCTAGTTCAGTTCAGTTTAGCAGTTTAATAAGTATTTATTGAGCAATGGCAAGATCAGGTGTCAGAATCTGGGGTACAATGAGATGTCATGGAGACAGAAGGTCAGTGAAGGGTTACAGGCCGCTCTTGTGAAGACCTGGGGCTAAAAGACAGCTGGGTGCAAGGGGACAGACTGCCCAAACAGGCCATGGCAGGAACCCACTGAAGTAGAACCATAGGGCTGGAATATGAATGGCCTTGACTGCCCCAACAAGGAGCTGAGCAGTGGTCCCAGTGAAGGCTATGAATCCACACAGTCAGGGAGAGCACAACAGTTAAGAGTCTAGTTAGTGTCTGAATCCAAGAGATGTAGGCTCCTGTCTGGTTCTTCCACTGAAACAGCTTTGGAGGATCACTACCTCTTTGAGCCCCTTTCACCAAATTCAAGGAGAAAGGGGTGATTACAGACAGTCAGGAGCAAAGGAGTATATGAAAAGGCCCTGGGGTGTGTGGGTACCTGCCACTTGTTCAAGGAAGAGCCCAGATCCCCATGCGACTCTAAGTAGTGTATTCAAAAGAGATCACAGCAGGACATGTGGTTGGAGAGGCAGGGCCTTTGGGGCCATTTTAAGGACTTAAATTTTTTTCTGAGTGGGGTGGGAACCTACTAAATCTTCTTATCAGAGGAGTCACATGAATTAACTTACCTTTTATGAGGATCCTTCTAACTGTTGGGTGAAAACTACAGTAAGGGGAAGTTGGGAGTGGGGGAGGGGACCTCCAGAGACACTCAGAAGGAATCAGATTAGAGGCAATGGGGTCTTGGACTCTAGTGGAAGCAGCAGAGGTGATGAAAAGTGGTCAGGGTCTGGCAGTATTATGCAGCTTAAGGCAACAGGATATCCTAATGGGTGCAACATGGGGTGTAAGACATAGAGAATTGTTTAAAATGACAGCAATGTTCTCAATTTGAGCAATTACAAAACAGGAGCTACTATTGACCAAGACACGAAAGGTGGTGGCAGAGAGAGTGGGGCCAGGCTGGGAGGAGGGCAGTAGGAGCCATGATACTGTGGTCTGTGAAGTGGAGAAGTGAGCGGCCCTGCTTCTGGGGCTGTTTTGAAGGTTACCATGTAGGTGGATGCTATATCGTCAGCCCAGGAGTTTATACATCATGGGACACATCCATGCTGGCGATGTGATGGCCTTAAGTGAAGGCTCCTGGGTTTTCAGAGTGGACTCCTCCTGAGGGCCCCAGAGGCCACAGTAGCTAAAGGATAGTCATTAATCACTGTCTTCCCCGTCACTC
>NW_005871450.1:857006-901526 GCF_000147115.1 Myotis lucifugus | reverse complement strand
AGTGGGCACTAGGAAAGCTGCTTCACAATTCTGCTTCTGTTTTCCATCTTGAAAATGGGGAGGAGGAGGATAGCACCACCTACTTTGGGGGTCATTGTGAGAAAATGAGGTAACCCAAATGAGGGAGCTTCTTGGGAAACTTAAACGGGCTAAAACATAGAAAGCAATCACAACAGCCGGGCACATAGTAATTGCTCAGTACACACTAGGCACTGCAATAATTCTGTTTGGAACATGGGGTTTCTCAGTTAAAAGAATATAAGTTGTCAGTCTACACTCCTCATTAACCTAAACTGGGAGCCATGAAGACAAGGCCTGGATGTCACTGACACCAAGGTTTCTAGCCTGAGGCAACACAAGGGCTGACTCAGCACATGAAGTGAGTTTGTGCAGGATTCCAAAGTGTCTAATGGAGATGCCAGAGGACGCCGACCCATCCGTCTCTCTCACACCCCAAGCAAGGAGCAGCCTTAAAGGGGTGTTGAGAATGGTCCCTGCAGATGTTGGAGCAGAAGTGGTGGTATGAAGAATAGGGGAGGGTCTCAGACTTCAAATATCCCTTGTAAGCCTGAGATCAAGGGACTGTGTCCAGGCTACCTGGAGTGTGACTCAAGAACGTAATCACCTTCCCAAGCACGAGACCAGGAGGGACAGACATGGCTTGTTCCTGGGCTTACACAGACCCTGATTTCTTCTCCACAGCTCCTCTGACCTGTCAAAAGGGGGTCATGCTTCAGATCAAAGAAAACCTGACGCAGAACCCCCAGCCATGGAACACATTTTCGACCATGACATGTGATTTAAAGGAGGTGTGTCAGGAGACACTGCTGCTCATAGATGTAGGTGCGTGGACTATGCAACAGGGAGGGATGGCTGCATGGCGTCCTGGGTCTCCTGCCCTGGATTCTGTCCCCTGAACTTGCTCCCCGATTCCCACCATGCCTGGAGTTCTACACCTCAGTCTTTCTCTTTCTGACCTTGGTTTCCCCTTCTGAAAAATGGGGCTCGGTGCTGGCAGTAATAGTACTTATTGTGCTGGGTAGTCATGAGGATATATTCGAGGGCCCTTGCAAAATCTGAGAACAGAGCTGGTGTACAGTGACATCAGTGACTTTGTCTGAACCTTATTGAGCACCTGTTGTGTGCCAGCCTCTATAGATGCCATTGGGTGTCTTCCTGCCTCTTTTTGCATGAGTGAGGAAGCAGAAAATCCAGCAGGGACAGGAGATAAGAGAGAGTGAGATGGCGGTTGCAATTTGAAAAATGGGAGGCTCCACTGAGAGGGTGACATTTGAGCAAGAACTGAGAAGTGACGGAGCTCATGGAATGACTCAGGCTCAGGCTCCCTCTTCACCCCACCTGCAATGACCTCTGATCTTGGACTCAGGCATCTTACTTTCAACCTCTGTCTGCTAAGCATCCAGAAAATGCTAGCTCCTGTCTCCCTTGGGAATGTCCCTTCCCCAGCCCAGCTGTCACTCCCTCACTCCCTTCCCCTGCAGGACCTACATCACTCATAGCGGGGATCAAAGGCTGCAGCAAGACTGAGACACAGAATTCCACGACTATCTCCATCCACTCGGAGCCCCCTGGAGTGCTTGTCGCCTCCTATGCCCATTTCTGTTCCTCCGATGGGTGCAACAGGGCCACAAGTAGCAGTGTCCTGCTGAACTCCCTCCCTCGTCCAGGTATGGGAGCCCAGGGGGATAGGGGAGGACATGGAGAGATGGGGCCCGAGGGATATGGAGACTCTGGGCTCTAAGAGGGTGACTGCAGCTGGGAGCAGGGCTGTGCACCCTAACCTTCCCTTTGCTCCCCAGCTGCCCCTGCCCCTGCCCCAGGAGGCCTGCAATGTCCTGCCTGTGTGCAATTCGGTGGATCCTGTTCAAACACTGTAAACGTCAAGTGCCCTCTTGGTACCACTCATTGTTATAACAGCTATCTCAATCTCAAAGGAGGTAAGTGCTGAAGGCCAGGTCCCAGGATTAAAGGGTTAGGGGTTTGGATTCACTGGTGCTGCGGTGGGAAGATGCTTGAGGCCCTGGCTCATGGGCTTGAGTGTGGAGAGAGCTGGAGATTCAGATTTCTAGATCTGAGGGTGGCGAGGCCTAAGAGCCTGATCTCCTGGTCTGAGGGGCGAGTGGTAGGATCTGAGATTCTGGATCATAGGAATTTAAGTGTGTATTACTTTGAGACCCCTCTGAGTCAATCTTCACTCTCTAGATGGGCCGTCCGCTATATTTAACATTCAGGGCTGCGTGGCCCAACCTTCCAGCTCCTTATTGAACCACACCAAAAATATTGGGCATTTCATCGCAAGTGAGGGTCCTGAGAATGAAGATGTGGAAGATAAGGTTCGCCAAAGTGGGGCTGTTCCTGTTTGCTGCCTGGCTTGTGTGATGGGGCTGGGGATATCCCTAGCCCTTTGGTGTGGGATAACCTCCCACTGACTCCATTTACCCATGATTTTTCTCCCCTGCTGACTCCCTAAATACTGCCCTCCCTCTGACCTCATAACCAAACACTGAGTTGTTTTCCCATCTTCTCTGTGAATTCTCATCCACACACACACACACTTTGTGATCTGATAACAAGATATGGAAGAGCCTGGGAGCAGCTGCACTGTTCTTACAGCCACATTTATCTAATAAATAAAGAAATCATCTTTTTTCCCAGTGCTGGGGTTTCTCTATGGGAGGGGAGGGCAGCACACCCAGCCATCTGTCATGGGGGAGGAGAGTAACCCTGTGAGTGATTCACCGTCCCAGGCCTGTCCTTTTCTGGTCTGATGAACATTTCTGTTCCAGCTTGGGTAGTAGTTGAGCCTTCAGGGTATTTGGGCATCTCTGTGACCTGGGAGGTAAATGTGCACTTTGACTAATGAAGCACCTACTTAGGAGTCAGGTTCCCTGCACAAACAGGGGCTTCATCCCACTCAAATCACTTGACATACGGTTTTGTGTGAAGTAGAGAAACAAGAGATCGTGCACAGTTTCCTGAGGCTGGCATCACAGGGTCTGCTACCATTCTAGACCTGAAAGACTGAGGAGAAGTTATTACCATTACTAGAATCCTGAGAGAGGGGGTAGGATGTTTAGAGAGGTTTGCCCGGCAAGAGCTCAGATCTCAAACCAAGTAATCCTTTCAGCCAACAGCAACATTTCAGGGAAGGAGCTGGGGAATTGGAAGCCCAGCCTCACTCAGTGTCCGCCCTCTGGCCTCCTGTCAGGGCTCCCCATTGACTGCACCCAGCTGTAAAGCAGGAGATCCCACTAACACAGTCCCCATAGATCTGCCCCCAACAGTGCAGAACAGGGGAAGAAGGGGAGAGAGTGAGTCTGAAAAAGGAAACAGAGTGTCCAGCACAATCCACCCATCTTCTCCTCACATCTACCCTTTCCTTTGTCCAGGTAGAAATCAGAGTCTTCAAAGAGTATCATAGGCCTAGAGAAAATTAAAATGGCAATAAATAAATACCTATCAATAATAATCTTAAATGTAAATGGATTAAATGTTCAATCAAAAGACATTGGGTGACTGAATGGGTAAGAAAATATGCGGTATTCAAGAGACCCACCTCAGAACAAAAGATACACATTAATTGAAAGTGAAAGGATAGAAAAAAATATTCCACGCAAATGGGAAAAAAAAGCTGGGGTAGCAATACTCATATCAGACAAAATAGACTTCAAAACAAAGGCCCTAACAAGAGACAAAGAAGGCCACTACATAATACTAAAGGGAATGATCAACAAGTAAATATAACCCTTGTAAACATATATGCACCCAATACAGGAAGACCCAAATATATTTTTTAAAAGAAAAAAACCTCTTGATGGGCTTTAAGGGAGAGATTGACAACAATACAGTCATAGTAGAAAACTTTAAGACCCCACTGACTTCACTGGATAGATCCTTCAGACAAAAAAATCAACAAGGAAACAGAGGC
Source organism: Myotis lucifugus (assembly GCF_000147115.1). Lineage (NCBI taxonomy): Eukaryota > Metazoa > Chordata > Mammalia > Chiroptera > Vespertilionidae > Myotis > Myotis lucifugus. Next base: position 897,577 of record NW_005871450.1, on the reverse strand, counting down.
CTTAAATGACACACTAGATCAGATGGAGCTAACTGATATTTATAGAACATTTCACCCCAAAGAGCAGAATATACATTCTTCTCAAGCATACATGGAACATTCTCAAAGATAGACCACATGTTCAAACACAAAACAAGTCTACACAAATTCCAGAAGATTGATATCATACCAAGCATCTTCTTCTATCACAATGGCATGAAGTTAGAAATCAAATTACAATTTTTAAAAAACTCCAAAACACTCAAATACATGGAGGCAAAGTAGCATGTTATTAAACAGTGAGTGGATTACCAATGAGATGAAGCAAAAAGTTAAAAACTTCCTAGACACAAATAAAAATTAACATACAACCAACTAAAACCTATGGAACACAGTGAAAGCAGTCCTGAAAGGGAAGTCGAGAGCATTACAGGCCTACCTCAAAAAACAAGAAAGATCACTAATAAACTAACCATACAACTAAACTAATTGGAAAGAGAACAGCAAGAAAATAACAGAGAAGTAGAAGGAAGGAAATAATAAAGAACAGAGCAGAAATAAAGAACAGAGACTAAAAAAACCACACCAATACTACAAAAGATCAATGAATCCAAAAGCTGGTTCTTTGAAAAGATAAATAAAATTGATGAACCCTTATCCAGATTCATCAAGAAACAGAAAGGACCCAAATATATAAAATTAGAAATGAAGGAGGCAATATAACAATGGACACCACAGAAATACAAAGGATTATAAGCAAATACTTTGAACTATATGCCAACAAACTGGAAAACCTGGGTGAAATGGACAATCTTCCAAAACTCAATCAGGAAGAATAAAAAAACCTGAATAGGCCAATAACAACTGATATTGAAACAGTAATTTAAAAATTCCCAGCAAACCAAAGTCCTGGACCAATGGATTTACAGGAGAATTTTACCAAACATTCAAAGAAGGACTAACACCTATCTTCCTTAAACTATTCCAAAAAATTCAAAAGGGAGGAGCACTTCTAAGCTCTTTTTACAAAGCCAGGAATATCCTAATTCCAAAATCAGATAAAAACAAACAAAGAAATAAAATTACAGGCCAATATCCCTGATGAACACAGATGCTAAAATTCTCAACAAAATATTAGCAAATCGGATACAACAATATATTTTTAAAAATCATACATCAAGAGGGTTTTATTCTAGAGATGCAGAACTGGTACAATATTCACAAATCAATAAATGTGATACATCACATAAACAAAATGAAAGATAAAAATCACATGATCATATCAATAGATTAAGAAAAAGCATTCAACAAAATCTAGAATCCTTTTTTGATTAATATATCAGCAAAGTGGGAATAAAGGAATTATACCTCAACATAATAAAGGCCATATATAGCAAACCTATAGCCAATATCATACTCAATGGGAACTAAAAGTGTTTCCCTTAAGAACAAGAATAAGACAAGGATGTCCACATTCACCACTCTTATTTAATATAGTACTGAAAGTCCTAGCCATGGAGATCAGCCAAGAAGAAGAGATAGAAGGCATCCAAATTGGAAGGGAGAAAATAAAATTCTTATTATTCACAGACGACATGATCTTGTACATAGGAAACCCTAAAGACTCCACCAGGAAACCATTAGACTTAAATGAATTCAACAAGGTAACAGCCAGAAATTGATGGCATTTTAATTCTTATTTATTTTTATTTTTTAACATTTAGGGAACCATATTCTTTTTTCTTTTTTTTTAAATATGTTTTTTTCATTGATTTCAGAGAGAAGAGAGAGAGATAGAGAGATAGAAACATCAATAATGAGAGAGAATCATTGATTGGTGCCTCCTGCATGCCCCCTCCTTGCGGCGCGGGGGATCAAGCCCGAAATCCAGGCATGTGCCCTTGGCCAGAATTGAGCCTGGGACCCTTTAGTCTGCAGGCCAACGCTCTATCCACTGAGCCAAATTGGCTAGGGCTTGATGGCAATTTTATACAGCAATAATGAACTCTCAGAAAGAGAAACTAAAAAACAATCCCATTTACCGTTTCAAGAACAACAAAAAGTGATACCTATGAATAAACTTAACAGAGGTAAAAGTCCTATACTTGGAAAACTATAGGACATTGAGCCCTAGCTGGTTTGGCTCAGTGGATAGAGCATCCACCTGCAGACTGAAGGGTCCCAGGTTCAATTCCAGTCAAGGGCACATGCTCAGGTTGCAGGTTCAATCCCCAGTAAGGGGCATGCAGGAGGCAGCCAATGGTTGAACATTGACCTATGAACCAAGAGGACATAGTTTGCCTCCCATTTATAGGCTTGATCCCTATGAGGGGACACACCCTGGAGCCAACCTGCCGCAGTCCCTTCCCAGCTGGCCACCCCTGGGGCAGCACTGGGGCTCAAAGGGCATCTGCAGAGTGAGCATAGTCCCTCTGGCAGGTGGGGTCCCTTGGCCTGGCCTGTGGGGATGGGGCCAAAACCGGCAGTCTGACATCCCCAGAGGGGTCCCAGAGTGCAAGAGGGCACTCTGCAAAGTTGCTGTCGCTCAGCAGCTCCTGCATTCAGCATCTGCCCCCTGGTGGGTCAGTGCACGTCATACCTACTGGCCAGTCGGCCAGTCAGCTGGTCACTTAGCCTTTTATATATATAGATATGTATAGTCCATGGACACAAACAATAGTGTAGTGACACCTGGGACGGTAGGCAGGGACTGGGAGGAGGAAGGCAAAGGGGGAAGGGTGATGGGAGATGTCTGTAATACTGTCAACAATAAGATTTAAGCCCTAGCTGGCTTGGCTCAATGGATAGAGTGTCGGCCTGGGGATTGAAGGGTCCTGGGTTCAATTCCAGTCAAGGGGAACATGCTCAAGGTTGCGGGCTCTATCCCCAGTAGGGGGCATCCAGGAGGCAGCCCATCAATGATTCTCTCTCATCATTGATGTTTCTACCTCTCTCTCTCTCTCCCTCTCCCTTCTTCTCTGAAATCAATAAAAATATATTTAAAAATAATAATAGCCCTAACTGGTTTGGCTCAGTGGATAGAGCATCAGCCTGCAGACTGAAAGGTCCCAGGTTCGATTCTGGTCAAGTGCATTTACCTTGGTTACGGGCACATCCCCAGTAGGAGGTGTGCAGGAGGCAGCTGGTTGATGTTTCTCTCTCATCAGTGTTTCTAACTCTCTATCCCTCTCCCTTCCTCTCTATAAAAAAAATCAATAAAAATATATTTTAAAATAATAATAATAAAATAAAATTTAGTTTAAAAAATAACAAATACCATATGTTGAATTTAAAGAACAATATAAACAAACAAATGAAACAGAACCAGATTCATAGATACAGAGAACACACTGAGGGTTGCCAGACAGAAGAGAGTTAAGGGAACTGGGGGGGAAAAGATGATGGGATTGAGAAAGACACATTGGTATTTACAAAATAGTCATGGGGACGTAAAGTACATCATAGGAAATATACTCAATAATCTATAATAATAAAAGTGTAATATGCTGATTAGACCAGGGCTGCAAGGGAAGCCCAGGTCCCGGGTGCCTGCTGTAGGCTAGAGGGAAGCCCGGGTCCAGAGGGAAGCCGATGCCAGCAGCTGGGGGAAGGAAGGCCTACTCTTGCATGAATTTCATGCATCAGGCCTCTAGTCTATATAATAAAAGCCTAAGCGACCCTTACAGTGGAACGACCAGAACAATCAGTGGCTATGATGCACACTGACCACCAGGGGGCAGATGCTCAATGCAGGAGCTGCCCTCTGGTGGTCAGTGCGCTCCCACAGGAGGAACACCACTCATCCAGAAGCCGGGTTAATGGCTGGCAAGTGCAGTGGAAGTGGCAGGAGCCTCTCCCACCACCGCGGCATTCCTAAGGAGCAGCAAGCAGGCAGGCAGTAAGGAGCAAAGGGTCCCAGATTGCGAGAAGGATGTCTACCTGTCGGCTTAGGTGGACATTCCCCTGAGGGGTCCCGGACTATGAGAGGGCACAGGCGGGACTGAGATATCACCCCATGCCCCAGTGCACGAATTTCATACACCAGGCCTCTAGTATTGTAATAACTATGCATATTGCCAGGTGGGTATTAGAAATATCTGGAGGGTCACTTTGTAAAGTACTAGATTGTCTGACCACAATGCTGTACACCTGAAAATAACACAGTAATGATAAAAGTAAACTGCATTGAAAAAGAAAGACCTTGGTTTGCTCATCTCTACAGAGCACACAGTTGTGCTTCATGCAGGGCTTCCAGGTCTCTCTCTAGAATTCTCAGCTCCTGAGGTCACAAGGACAGGCAGATTCCAGAATCCCGCAGTTGGGTCCAGCTCTCACTCTGTGCATTGGCAGCGATGAGGAAAAAGCCCTTCTGTTTTCCTACTGTCCCCAGCCCACCCTCGCCCCCTCCCACTTCCCCTGCCTCTTCCTCCTCACCTGGTTTCCCACACTGCCTTTGGCAGGCCCCCCCTCAGGGCCCTCGGCCTGGTCCTCCCCCTCTTCCCCCACCTCGCCAAACCAAGTTGCCATCTCTCACCAATGGGCACCCTCCTCACTTGGTGGCCCAAAAGGCTTGCAGCCTCCACAGTCCCCTGGGTCCCCTGCTCCACTTCCCGGCCAGTCCCCCTTCTCCTCCTTCCCTCACCCTGTCCAGCTGGCCTCCCTCTCTGCTCTTCACTTTTCCTTTGCCCCACAACCCCCTTCTGGACCTTCACTGGCCTGCAGACACCTGGGCAGGCAGCTCACCTGCCTATCCTCCCCTCCTTCCCAATCACCTCCTCCCACCATCTCCCCTCTGTTGGGCCATTCTGCAAACTGTTCCCTGGGCCAGGAGTCCCTGCCAATGGGAACCCAGACCTCTCAATGCTTCAGGAGTCAGGCACCTGCTGGGCACAGGGAGCAAGACATGGTGGGCAGCAGCTACAGGTAAAACTGGTGGGCCCTCCAGCACTCCAGAAAGAACCATCTCCACAGAGAGTTCTCAGCCCTCTAGTCCATCTGGCCTGAGTCTCTGAGTGAATATCCCACCTGTGGACTGGTCCTCAGGCCAAAGAAAATGTAACAAGCTCCTGGGTATCCACACATGGGCCCCACCAGGCTCTCAGAGCTGCCATTAGAAGGGGGTGGCGGGGCTTGGACTCAGGGCATCTTTCCCTGCAGGCCCTATCCCTCCACGTGGCCAAGCACAGTCCCCTCATTCAGAAGGAGTGATTGTGTCATGTGGCTGGTACATACCCCACCCTCAACCAGCCTTCCCAAGAGACCATGACTAGGAACCCTCTGGCTAAGCAAAGACTGCCTGGGAAGGGGCACAATGGCAGTGGGAGGAGAGGTGAATCCCTGCTGAGAGAAGCCTGGGGCAAAGCGCCCTGTTCACTGTGGTCCTGGGCAGTTGCTGGTCATCATTTAGCTCAGACTGGACTGTGTTTCTGGAGCCTCCCTGGGGACAGCCTTAGGCTTCTGGGGGTGTGGGAGGAAGTTGCATCTGGAGGTGAGAGCTGTCTGGAGGGGCCTCTCTGAGGCCTTGGGGCCTCCACACCTTCCTTCACACCCTTCCCTACAGGCCCCAGGGCAGCCAGGGCTACTCCCGCTTCCCACCTGTGACACAAGCAAGACACGGCCAGACTGGCCCGAAATGGGGGAACCCACATTTAAACTCTTCTGTCTGCCCAGCTGGGCCAGACAGCTCCAGATTGGACCACCGAAAATCAGCAGCACGTCCCCTTCTACCCCTCCGAAAGGTGAGCCTTGGGAATGCTGACAGTGTGGGGAGGGGGATCCCTGAAAACTCACATACCACACTGGCTGCCTGCCCCTCCAGGGGTGGCCTTCCTGACCACAGCCTGGGATGCTCAGGGTTCAGGATTGTACTTTCTTTTAGCCCCTGCAAATGTCTTAGTCTTGATAACTGCCTTCCTACGGGTGAAGTCATGCTCTGAAGACACACCTGTGACTGGCACAACTGGCAACCCTTCTCCAGGATGCACAGCATTGGCCGACCAGGGGAGACCGATCCCTCCTGCTGATGGCCTCGAGTTTGCCAATGATTGTGAAGTAAATGCAGTCTGCCAGACACCCCAACCTTGAGCTCTTATTTCTTTTTTTAAATATATTTTTATTAATAATTTCAGAGTGGGAGAGAGAGAGAGGGAGAGAGAGAGAGAGAGAGAGAGAGAGAGAGAGAGAGAGAGAGAGAGAAAGAAAGAAAGAAACATCAATGATGAAAGAGAATCATTGATCGGCTGCCACCTGCAACACCCCAGACTGGGGATTGAGCCCAAAACCCGGCATGTGCCCTCACTAGGAATTGAACCATGACCTCCTGGTTCATAGGTCAACATTCAACCACTGAGTCACACCAGCCTGGCTTAAGCTCTGATATCTAATGTCAAGAACAGGTGGAGAGCCTAGCAGACTTTGAGGAACCTCACCACAAGATGCTTCCTCAGCACTTAGCTCCCATCCTCCATCCCTTTCTCTGCTTTTGGGGGGTTAGGTCCTACCCCAAGAGGAGCCTGACCTCTCCACAACCTATGGTCCCCCAGGTATCAGCATCTCAGACAGGACTGACCAAGGACAGAGCTGTGCAATGTCCACCCAAGGAAGGAAACCAATGACCCAGCTCCTTGGGGCCACGGGACAGCAGTCCTTTTCCCTAGAGCTCCCCAGCCCTCTACCCAGGGCAAAGGTAAGACTGGGTTCTCTGAGGCTCAGCCCAGACCCCAAGGGGCAGGGCAATGCAGAGACCTGGGGAGGAAGCCTGTGAGGCGGGTTCATGGTTGGCTAGTCCCATTGCTCTCCTCTCCATCTTGCCAACTTGCCCTCTTAGAAGATGCATCTGACCCCTGGGTAGGGAAGTGGGATCCATGACAGTAGCCTATTTTCTTTCCCAAGTGCTACCTGGGGCAGCCTTTAAGCAGCTCTTCAGAAAGGCCAGACCCTCCTACTGACCCTGGAAGCTGTTGACTTGAAGGAGATGCAGCTGGAGTCAGGTTCCCATGAACACACTGTGGGACTCGGAGGCTTTATTTCTTCCCACCCAGAAGGGCATCCTTCAATTTCCGGAGGGAAATGAACAGAGGCAAGGTCATGGGACCTCATGGAGAGCTTCTGACTGCCCTAGGGCCTCGGAGGGAGGGGGCTGGTGTGAGGACCCAGAGCCCCCTCGGAGCCCTCCCCTTGGCCTGCTGCTTGGAGTCCCCGAGAAATTCATATTTTCCAGAACTAGTAGAATTAAGATGACCGGCAATCTTCACTGACCTTCTCCTCACTCCAGTGTCCCAGCACCAGTCAACCTCCCCTCGTCTGTCCTTCAACTGAGATGCCATCAGGAAGCAGCACATATTTCTTACAGTGATAGAAAATATGTTAAAACCATTTCACAGAAACATAGGCCAAAATGCAGGGAGAGTTGGCTCAACCAGTTTTGGGTCATCTGGTTACAGAAAGATAACTTAATTGTCCTTCCTATTTATCTTATAATAAATAAAATGCCAGTAAGTGGTCTTTTGTAAAGAAAATCAATTCTGTATGAAGCCCATCCTGACAGCTTCACTTCCTCAAGTGGCCATTCAGAAGGCCCTTGCCTGAGGTTTTACATGACCACCCAACCATCAATATGAGAATGACTAACCAAATATCAACGGATTCAAGCATCTTGCTCTCCCTGGTACATTTTCTCTATTCCACTTCATGATTTCAACAGCATCTGTGCTGCATAGTTTACAGATTTTGAGAAATTAGCATTAACCTTCTCCTAGATTTGGTCTTTACCATGTGATTTTTTCTGAATGACTCAAGACAAGACTTTTTTCAGTGGCTGACATTTTTACCCAGAATCCACACACTAGGTAGTTGCTAATTATCATATACTGTATTTTTATTTAATGTTAAGTCATAAGGCCCAACCTAAAATCAGGGTGATCTCATTCAAGGAAAGAAATTTAAAATATTATTAAATTTGTATTTAATTTGTTAGCACATGCTTTAACACTGATTAATAAATTTAGAAGACTAGGAAGACAAAAGGAAGAATAGGGAAACACTTCTTGGCAAAGGAGAGCTAGCTCAGTTTAGACCAAAAGAGTCACAACTTCTAATCCTTTTCATAGAAGTGTAAAAGAAATCATAAATATTACTTGCCCATTAACCTCCAACCAAACTTTAATAAGCCCATGATACCTTGAGTGATAACTCAATAAGAGTCCAGCAATTTCTAATAAGAAATTCATCTGTGGGGATCACCCTGGACTTTTTATAGATGCTTTTTTATAGATGCTTAGATTCCATGAGCTGAGATCCACCACTTTGATGGGCTCCTGGTCCTCTGCTTCACTCCTGCAAGTAGAAACTCTCCGGGCATCACTGCTGTCCACAGGATGTTCTTGGTGTCCCTTTCCGAGACTCAGTCCTGGCCACTGGCTCATCTTCAATGCACCCTCACAGATTGGCATGATCTTCCTTTGGCTTTTGTGACTTGTAGTTCTTCTGCCTCTGACAGCTCCCAGCCATATCATGGCTCCAGTCTTTCTGCCAACCCTTTTTAACGTGCTCTTTCCCAGGTTTAGTTCCTTGGTTATTTTCTCACACTGTGCATTGTTTCCTGCAAATCCACAAGCTTCCTCCACTGTCTTTCCACCGATGTCTCCCCGCCCTGTATCTCCATGGATGAGGAATCTTCTTTAGGTCTACAAACACTCAGGTCCAAAATGAAACTACATTCTACCCAGCCCAATCCTGAAGGCCCACCCATGTGATATCGCCTAAGTTCCATCTAGTCCCACTTTCCGAAACAATGCAGTTGTTCCTGACTGCACATCATTCTTCCTCTTACCTAATTCATTTGATTCCCTGGCCCATTAGGTTTCCTCCTAATCACTCCTGGAATCAACATTTCCTCCTCCACCCTCAGTCCAGGCAGCATCTCCTCCAAGAAATATAAAGAATGTCTTGTTCATCTTTGCATCCCAAAAGTTGTTCACATAGCAGGTCCTCAGTAAATGATTTTTTATTAGTGAACTGAAACAGGGTTTTTTTGTTTGTTTTAGTTTTCTATTTAAATTCTTTATTGTTTGAAGTATTGCATATTTCCTTTTCCCTCCATTAACCTCTCCCTGGCCACTTCCACCCCCCAGCACATGCCCTCATCCCCCTACTGTCTGTGTCCATTGGTTATGCTTATATGCATGCATACAAGTCCTTTGGTTGATCTCTTATCTGCCGCCTCCTCCCCCCCACCCCCTCACCCTTCCATGCCTTCCCTCTGAGGTTTGATGGTCTGTTTGATGATTCTGTGTCTCTGGATCTATTTTTGTTCATCAGTTTATGTTGTTCATTATATTTCACAAATGAGATCATGTGATGTTTAGCTTTCTCTGACTGGCTTATTTCACTTAGCATAATGCTCTCCAGGTCCATCCATCTGTTCTGAATGGTAAGAGTTCTTTCTTTTTACAGCAGCATAATATTCCATTGTGTAGCTGTACCACAGTTTTTTAATCCACTTATCTGTTGATGGGCACTTAGGCTGTTTCCAAATCTTAGCTATTGTAAATTGTGCTGCTATGAACATAGGGGTGCATATATCCTTTCTGATTGGTGTGAAACATAGATTTTAATGTTGGATCTTTCTGAAATGACAAATTAGCAGGTGGGTTCTTAGGGTCGAACTCAGTAAATCTGATTCATTCTGCTTCTAAAAATTTTTTATTCAGCTTCTACAAAGATGTTAAAAGCTTGAGTGGAGCCTGGCTGGTATGGCTCAGTGGTTGAGCATTGACCTATGAACTCAGGACAGTGGTTCTCAACCTTCTGGACCTTTAAATATAGTTCCTCATGTTGTGACCCAACCATAAAATTATTTTCGTTGCTACTTCATAACTGTAATGTTGCTACTGTTATGAATCATAATGTAAATATCTGATATGCAGGATGGTCTTAGGCGACCCTGTGAAAGGGTCGTTCGACTGCCAAAGGATCACGACCCACAGGTTGAGAACCGCTGACTCAGGAGGTCACGGTTTGACTCCTGGTCAGGACACATGCCTGGGTTGTGGTCTTGATTCCCAGTGTGGGGTTTGCAGGAGGCAGCCAACCCATGATTCTCTCTCATCACTGATGTTTCTATCTCTCCCTCTCCCTCCCTCTCTGAAACCAATAAAAATATTTTTTTAAAAAGCTTGAGTAGTAATTTATTCTCTGCGGCTAGGAGGATTTTGATTACAATACTCCTATATGGTTGTAACTTAATTTTTATTTGCCCATTTTACAGAAGTATTAGAAAAGAAATTTCCCACAATGTCACTTTCCTCTCACCTCTAGCATTTTCTTTCCTGTGCATTTCCCATTCATGTGTCTAATGCTTGTTTAGTAGCATAGTTGCAATCACAGGAAAAAATTTCGTCCAAATTTATTTTCTCAAAGTTATAGTATAGCTTCTGTATAATTCCACAAAAACACCTAATACAATTCTTTCATGCAGGATGCACCATAATTAAACATATGTTTCACTTTTGTAAGCACTATGTTTTCCATTCCTCATAGATCATTCTCTATAGGATTTATGCCTTAGTTGTTTTTATTGGGTTTGGGACTCTTTGAAAACTTTTTAGGTAAATAAATTTCCAATATAGGCTGCAATATGTTTTTTAATCCTTCAATCACATCCCCGAGTGGTCTTCAGGTCCAGAGGCCTGGCTCAAGGGCTGCGCTGAGTCTGAGGATTGTGCCATATGGAAGGAAGGTGACTCCAAATTGCTAGCCCTCTGGCTCCATCCTCTCTGAATGTCTCTTTTGAACAATCTTCCACCATATTCCCTGCTAAGGGCTCTTGGAGTGCTTGGAGGCCAGGTCTAGGCTACTGGGAGGGACGGAGGTCATGTATCAGATATGAGGTCATGGAGCTGCATGGGGTCTGTGGGTGGTTCAGGGTGTGCCTGTCAAAGGTTTAGCTGTGTGTGTTTGGTTGAGTATGTACACTTTTCAGACTTTAGCTCTCCTTACACATTTGTGTGATGTGTCTGTATTATAAGGACCTGTGTCTTTGGGTATGTGTGTTTCTGTGAGCGTGTCTGTGGGAACATAAGCATGTGTGTGTGTGTGTCTGTGTGTGACTCTGAATGTGTTTCTAAGTTTGGATATGTCTTTTTGAGTGTGTATGTGTGGGGTGAGTGAGGTACATGTCCACATACATGTGTATCTGTGTGTGTGTGTGTGTGTGTGTGTGTGTGTGTGTGTGTGTGTATCTCAGGGTAAGTGTGCACAATTCTGTCTGTGAGCCCATGAAGATCTGAGAAAAAACCACAACACACAGCACAATTATTCTGGACGTCCTATATGGCAAGGTGATCTTTTACCCACTTAAGGCCCCTTAGAAGTCAGTTAAGGTTCAGTTGGTTGGAGCATCATCCAGTATACCGAAAGGTGGCAGGTTCCATTCCCGGCCATGGCACATACCGGGTGGAAGGTTTGATCCCCAGTTAGGGCTCTTGAAAAAAACAACCAATTGAGATCTCTCTCTCCCTCTCTCTCTCTCTCCCCTCTCCTTCTCCCTCTCCCTCTCCCTTTCTCTCTCTCCCTCTCCCTCTCCTTCTTTCTCTCCCTCTCCCTCTCAATGGAAACATTTCCTTGGGTGAGGAATAACAACAAAAAATGCAGCAGGACAATGTCCTTCGGGGTGGGGGGGGAGTTAGGGGGAAAAACCCTCAGACTGAAGACAGGGGCCAGTCTCCAGAGCTCACTAATGGACCTGCGGTGGCCAGATCATGCAGGTTTGTCTGGGGACTGTGCTTGTTTTAACACTGAAAATCCAGTGTCCCAAAAATCCCCACAGCCCTGGGCACCCAAACCCAAGCCAGGTAGCAAACTGGGGCCTTCTGAGGGGCAACTGCCTCTTGCCCAGAAAGTGACTTCAGGCCCCTGAGTGCACCTTGTGGGAGCCAGGGATTGGGGGTGGGGGAGCCTGGGGATTTGGCTCACCAACCTCAGACTGGCCAAGGCTGCATTTTCCTGCTGCTTCTGTCCTGTGTCCATCTTCCCTGGCACCAAGAGCTCAGGATGGGGCTTTCAGAGGAGGTTCACGCTGTTAACAGCTTTGATCACCTCACATTTGGCGTCCAGACCTACCTTCTCGAGCTCCTCCAGCCGACAAAGCTAGGGACTGAGAACATGGGTGGAGACTCATGAACAGTCATTTGAGCTTATTCACTGCTTCTAGTGATAGACATGAAGAGAGGTCCTGGCCCCATGTACACTGAGGTTTTGTGATTCCAGTGCCAGAGGAGGGGGGTAATCAGCCTTTTGTGATAAAGAGTACAGAGAAGGAACAGCAGGGCCTCCCACCCCCCAAAGGCAGCACAAGTGCCAAGGCCAGTGCCCTGTGGATGCAATTGAGTCTGTTAGCTCTGAAAGGGAGAGTTTATAAGGCAGGCAAACAAAGGACCTGACCCAGGTGACAATATGGGCAGGTAAGGACAGTGGGAGCCAGATGGGCTGATTGGAGCCTGGCCCAGCATCTCTGGGGTAGCAGGCTGCTTTAGGGGGGTTGTAGGTGTGACCTCATAAACCTAAGTCAGGGGCTTCTGAAGTCAAGATTGTGTAGGGAGAGCCTGGTAATACCACCCCTAGAGTTCCCAGGTCCCTGCTTTCTCTCCCCATCCCTGCAAGCTTCCATCCCCCAGCTCCTCATAGCAGGCCTTCACCTCTCCTCCTGCTGCACAGGCTCCCCTTCCCTGACAGCCTTTGCTCTATTAAAAGGACCCCTGTTGCTGTCTCCTGGGAAAGCTCAGATGCCCCACTCATGAAGTATTGAGAAGTCAGGTGCTCACTGGTGAGTGCAACAGGCCCCAGGAGAAGTTTTCAGGAGGACCAAGGGAGAGAGAGAGATGGTGGGAAGTGGTGACTGGAGGCCATAGAAGGGCCAGAAGGTGGACTCAGAGCAATGAAAGAGTAAAGAACAGAGAGTCCAGGTGTACAGGGCAGAGGGAAGGAGGAGGGGATCCACAGGGCAGCGGAGAAGGATAACCATAAGGCTGTGGATGGTAAATCCCAGGGAGGGCTTAAGGAGGAGTGGAAAAGGTGGGTGGGGCTGACCTTGCACCTAGAAGGGGTGCTGCCACTCCACACCCACCCTTTTCAGTGGCTCCCTTTGCCCAGATGGAGCTTTTTCTACTGGCTCGGTGGCCTGGGCGTGGAGAGGAGGCAGAGCAGGGGACTGATCCAAGAACGGAGTAATGTGGGGGTGGGGGAGTCGGGGCACCACCCCAGATGCAGAGGGAGGGCTGGGGAGCTTTCAGGAGCTGAGAGACGCCCTGTGCCTGAGGAGATGGAGGCCCAAGAGCAGGATCCTGAGTAGCAAGAGGGCACACTGAGAGGAGAGCGCAAAATCAAAGCGCAGGTCGCAGTGGGGCCTTTGGAGTCAGGCAGCATGGTCTACGAGGCTGCTCAGCTTCTGAACAACTGGGCCAACTTGGGCAGGTTGTTTAACTTCTCAGCGGCTCTGTTTCCTCGCCCATCCTACTGCAGTGATCCTGGTGTCATCTGCCCTCCGGCAGTCTTTCACCAGCTTGTCTGTGACTGGGCTCCACATAGAGGACAATGGGGAGCAAGTTTTGAAAAGCGTCCTCCCACCCTCCTCCTGCCTTTTGTCACAACAGCAGCTGTTAGCCAGGGTTGAACCTCTGGAGTTTACTTGGTTCCCTTTGTTGTTACTGACTGCCCAGGTCTGGTCACCCCTGAACTCTTGCTAGCTCAGTCAGGGTTTGTAAACATGCTCTCAAGATACTCAGAACAACTTAGGGGGGCAATTGCTCTTCAATTTTCTGTTAGACAAAAGGCTCCTTAACCTTTGATTGCATTGAGAACAGTGTTCTCATATCATGATTCTACAGTTAGTATAAGCTCTACCGTCTCAGGAATGGCATCACTTTAGGAAAAGTATTATGTGCAATCGTGAGGGGATTGAGTTAAAGGTTTAATTCTTCTATATAGAGTCTTGTGTGTCTTATTTTTATTTTTATGTCTGTGTGTGTGTGTGTGTGTGTGTGTGTGTCATTTTTAAGATACAAGAAGGATATCTGCAGAAGGCTCCACATCCATCCCCTCTGGCAGTCACTACAAAAGTAAAGTAGACCTCCTCCATTGTATATGCTGCTAAGTCTAGTCCGAGAGTCACTGCTTACTTGAGCTCAGCTGCGGACACGGGTGCAGTTGTGTTAAGGGCAGCATATCCTGGAAAACAGTAGCAGAAGCAGCTGCAGTCAGAGTGTCAGCTCCGTCGGTGGCAATGTCCAGGATCTGCAGGATGTACTTGGCCGCATATGCCTATGCTTCATCCACATAGGCACTGAGCTTTGGAGGTGTGAAAGGATGGATTGCAGGATTTGGCTGGCAGAACAGGAATGGTTATTTTGTATAAGAATAGTTCCCTTTGCTGAAACCGGTTTGACTCAGTGGATAGAGCGTTGGCCTGTGGACTGAAAGGTCCCAGGTTCGATTCCAGTCAAGGGCATGTACCTGGGTTGCAAGCACATCCCCAATGGGAGATGTGCAGGAGGCGGCTGATCGATGTTTCTCTCTCATCGATGTTTCTGGCTCTCTATCTCTCTTCCTTCCTCTCTGTAAAAAATCAATAAAATATATTTTTTTTAAAAAAAGAAAAGAATAGTTCCCTTTGCTTTTGCTGAGTGGTCTCAGATCCAGCACTGGTGCCAAAATCGAATCTCTATCAACCTGGTGAACACCACTGGCTCCTACCTGATGACTCATTGAGAATCTGCCTCACACAACTTGCATTCCACCAGAGGCTGTTTCGATGGCTGAGCCTAACAGGCAGCTGGCAGCTGGAGGCAAATCTCAGGGTTCCTTGAGCCTTTTGCTGACCTACCCCAAGCTTGATACTGGTGGAAGCCTGCTTCATACATAGCTCAGCCCTTCCCACGCACACCCAGGCCCAGCGGAGGCAGCCACCAAACACATATCACTTTGTAGCTCCTAACAGGGATCCCAGGACCAGTCATAGGCAGTGTCTGATATTGACCCACAATGAAGTTTTTCCCAAGAGGCCCCAGAACCAACACACCTGGTGACTGGCTTCAAATCACATCAGAGCATGATTCTATTAGCTCCACAAATGGCACATCCAAAGGGATATCTCAGCAGGCACCCAAACCCTGCTGGGGCAAATTCAGCTTCGTTAGGTGAGCCCCCACAATGCAGCTCCTACACTGTGGTCAAGGTCAATCCTCACAGCCAGCCTGAGGGCCAATCCTACCCATAGATGTGCCAACAGCAATCAAGACTAAGTTACAAGAGGGCTCACATAACCTACACAAGAGACATTCCTGAAACACCTAGCTCAGGTGATCAGGGAGACTGCACCACTGAGCTCCTCTCCACCCCCAGGACACCTACTTCATAAGGCTCCCCTACCAAGACTGGGAGACATAGAACACCTGCCTAATACACAGAAACAAATATAGAGAGGCAGCCAAAATGGGGAGACAATGAAGCAGGCCCCGAATTTAAAAATAGAATAAATCCCCAGAAAAAGATCTAAATGAAATGGAGGCAAGCAAGCTACCAGATACAGAGTTCAAAACAATAATAGATAATAAAGATGCTCAAGGAACTAAGTGAGAACTTCAACAAAGAGATAGCAAACATTTAAAAAAAAGACATAAAAAAGAAAAATGGCTGCTGAATAGGCAGACCTGTTGGTCACCTTGTCCCAGGGCCAGGCTGAAAATACAACTAAATTGGAGAACATTCACCTGGAATTTCCAACTGTGGTCCAGCTAGGGAGGTGACTTATAACAAGGAAGAACAGAAGGCACCTGGAGACTGGTAGGAACAGCAAGATCATGAGAGGGGGGTTGCCCAGAGAAGAGGGACTTGAGCTACGAGAACTGTTTCAGGAGCACACACACTGCCACAGCAGCAACCTGACTGGTGGTGCCTCCAGACCTGTGGCGGCACAACCTGCAGCACCCATATCATTCAAGAAGCTACAAAAGGTAGCAAGACTGCTGGTGGCAGCGGAGTCTAGACCCGGCAGACCAGAGCCAGTGGGAAGAGAGCCACAGTTTCAATTGCCTTTTTTTAAAAATCTCTAAACCCAGACCACAGGAGTTTTCATTTGCAACTACACACCCAAGGAATTGGCACAGGGAAGGAGGCGTGGACTTGAGGTTCCTGAGGAGAGGTGGGATGGGAAACAGGACAGGGAGACTTTAGAAAAGTGGTAGCCAGGAGTCCTGCATTGGGTAGTTCATATGCTTCCAAACCAACACTGCCACTTTCCCTGAGAGGAGACTCCTCCCAATAGCCTCAGAGCAGGTGCTACAGCCTGCCACACCCTGCATTTGAGCTTTACTAAGGAAACAAAGGCAGAGGCCAAGTTTACAGGTGAAATAGTCTCAAGGAGCCCTCAGTGATTGGAGTGGAGGAGGGACCATCTGCCCCACTATTCTAGGAACCAGACTGATAAAAATTCTGGTGTCCCAGATAACCCCATTGGTCTCCATACAAGGATCTCTGTCCAGCCAAAAGCAGAGTAATATTTTGGGCCACTCAAGGAGGAATAGCTCTGGGACGGGAAAAAACCCTCATCATGGTCCCTGAAAGCGAAACAGCACTGACCCCACTTAAAGCCCTGTCAGAAACAGATACTTGATTGATTGAGGTTGACAGCTGGTAGACAGGCAAAGAGGGCAGATTGACCCCTCCTATGGAGACAGACATAAGCAGTGGACTGGTGGATCGCTTGGAGCTTCAAGCAGGGGGCTAAAAGCCAAACAACAGTACCTGACAGTGGTTAGCACCTTAAGTAACTAACAGGAAGCCCAGAATTGGCAGACAGAAAAGTGGGGTCCTAAACCAGCTCCCATGAGGCATTAAAACTCAGCTGAAGCGAATGACACTGAACTTAATTTTTTTATTTATTACTTTTTTATTTTAATTTTTTGCACCTTTTTCTTGCTCCCTTCTCCTTTTTTTCTCCCATTCCTATTCCCCTTTATCCTTTTTCATTTTTCTTTCCTTTCTTTTTTCCCCTATTTTTACATTGATCTTCCTTATCTATCTGCTTTATTGATTTGTTACTATTCTAGTCTCTGTTGTTTTATTCATATACTTAATTTCCTTTTCCCTGCTCCTACTCAATTTCCCTTTCTCTTTTCTTTGTTTTCACTACTCAATTATTTTTATTTCTCTTCTTTCTCTTTCCTTCTCCTAATTTCTTGTTTCACTTCCTAAATTTAGGCCATCTGCTCTCTCCTCTGTTCTCTTTTCAATTTTTTTCCTTTCTTGTCTTCCTCCTTTTCTCCCTCCATTATTCTAAACTGTGGTCCTTCCCCTACTCCTCTAATTCTTTTTTAAATATATTTTATTGATTTTTTACAGAGAGGAAGGGAGAGGGATAGAGAGTTAGAAACATCGATGAGAGAGAAACATCGATCATCTCCCACTGGGGATGTGCCCGCAACCAAGGCACATGCCCTTGACCGGAATCGAACCTGGGACCTTTCAGTCCGTAGGCCGACGCTCTATCCACTGAGCCAAACCGGTTTCGGCTCCTCTAATTCTTTAACGTTATTTTCTTTTCTTAAGGTCTGCATCAGATTCTGCCTCCCCCATTTTTCTGGGTAGTTTTTTGTTTGTGCTTGATTGGTTTGTTTGTTCTGTTGTGTTTTCTCACCTTATTTGTTCTTTCTTTTTTTCCTATCATTCTTACTCTCTTTTCTCTTGCCTAGTACTGTTTTCTCTAGTGGTGGTCACTTTTTGGGGGGCTATAAGGGCCTTGTGTACATTCGTGTTCTGTTCCTTCTGTGTCATGCCCTGTATTTTGTGCTGTTCAGTAAGCACCTCCACAATGGCTGGCACAACGTGGTAGGGAATGAACCACATAATCAGACACCCTGAGAGGCGACTCCATCCACAAATGGGACAATAACACTCAAGACCGAACTACAACAGGAGAACCTAAATATCTCAAGTAGGGGCCTCCCTAGAACACAGCCTAGGAGACCTGAGAGACTGCAACACTGGGTCCCACAAAACATCTACTACATGAGACCAACCCAAAAAATCTGGATGGCATCACCATTTGATGTAATTCATAGAAACAATTACAAAGGAACAGCAAAAATGGGGAAACAAAGAAACACCCCCAAATGAAAGAAAAAGAGGATCACCAGAAAAGCAACTAAATTAAATGGAGGCAAGTAATTTGTCAGAGAAATAATTCAGAGTAATAGTCATAAGGACGCTCAAATGTCCAGATCAGAATTACATGCAACTACATGAAAATTATAAGGAGAGGAATGAGAAATACACCAACATGAGTAAGAATCAAGAGGTAAATGAAGAATGACATAGCTGCAATAACGAACACAATGGAAGGTTTCCACAGTAGACTAGAAGAAGCTGAGGAGCAAATCAGCAAGTTAGAAAACAAGGTAGAAAAATAACATCCAAACAAAGCAGCAACTGGAAAAAAACACACACACACAAATTAAAAAGCAGGAGGAGAGTATAAGGGAGCTTTGGGACAACATGAAACAAAACATCTATATAATAGGGGTGCCAGAAGGCAAAGAAGCTAAGCAAGTAATAAAAAACCTGTTTGAAGAAATAATGACAGAAAACTTCCCTGACTTTGGGAAGAAAAAAGTCATACAAGTTCAAGAAGAACACAGAGTCACAATTAAAGACCAAAACAAGACATATCATAATTAAAGTAGCAAACATTATAGACAAAGAACTAATCTTAAAGTCTGCGAGAGAGAGACAGAAAGTTACCTACAAGGATCTCCCATTAGACTATCAACTGATTTCTCAACAGAAACATATCAGGCCAGAAGAGAACGACATGAAGTATACAACATATTCAAAAGCAAGGGACTGAATCTGAGAATGCTCTATCCAACAAGGCTATAATTCAAAATTAAAGGTGAAATCAGAAGCTTCGCAGACAAAAAGAGGCTAAGGGAGTTTATCACCACCAGGCCAGCAATGCAAGAAATGCTAAAGGGACTGCTATAAAAAGAAGGAAACAAGGAACACATGCATAAAGAATAAAAATGGCAACAAACAAGTACCTATCAATAATAACCTTAAATGTAAATGGATTAAATGCTCCAATCAATAGACATAGGGTAGCTGAATGGATAAGAAAACATGACCCATATATATGCTGTCTATAAGAGATCCACCTCAAAACAAAGGACCCACATAGACTGATAATGAAGAGATAGAAAAAAATTTTTCAGGCAAATGCAAATGAAGAAAACAAATCTGGGGTAGCAATGGTTATATCTGACAAAATAGACCAAATAGCATGCTATTAAACAATGAATGGGTTACCAAAGATATCAAAGAAGAAGTAAAAAACATCCTGGAATGTAAGACAGGGAAACCATAAAAATCCTACAAGATTCCATAGGCAGCAAAATAGCAGACATATGTCGCAGCAATATCTTTACAGACACAGCTCCTAGGGCAATGGAGACTAAAGAGAAAATAAACAAATGGGGAGAGACCAAGATGGCGGCGTAGGTAAACACGGGAGACCGCTGCCTCAAACAACCATTTCAAAAATACAACTAAAAGACAGAACGGACATCACCCAGAACCACAGGAAGGCTGGCTGAAGAGAGACTCTACAACTAGAAGGAAAGAGAACAGCAAACCGAGGCTCAGAGGAGGCGCAGTGTGGAAAATACAAAGGTACCGAGGTGCGCGCGAAAGCGGGCTGGTGGCTGAGGGCGCGGTTGTCGTTTTCGGTCGGGAGTGAGTCTCAGACTCTGGGCTCCAGATCCGGGCGAGTCTCTAGGGACCCAGACTCAAAGGGGAGAAGCGGGATTATCCGGCATCAGTTGGAACCTGAGGGCAGCTTTCTCTCCGAGGTTTGCAGCGGCTGCCGGGGTTCTGAGAAGCAGAGCCTCTGGGAACGGGACTGAGAGCGGCCATAACTGCTCCCTCCGCCTGCCCTGTTGAGCCCGCCCCGCCCAAACCCTGCGCACAGCCATTTGCCGATTGCCTCAGGCAAAGGCTGGATTAGCGCCTCCCCAGAAGACAGACGTTTTCCACACAGCTGATTCCTACAGCCAGTCGGCCTGGTGGTCAAATCCCTCTAGTGTTAACTACAACAATTAAGGCTTGGCTAGAACAAGACTGCGCACAAAGACCACAAGGGGGTGCACCAAGAAAGCATAAAAGATGCGGAGACAAAAAAACATGACAGAAATGGAGGATATGGAGCTAAGAATCGCAATTTTGAGGGCTTGCTATAAACTTGAGCAGAGCCTCACGAAAACTAATGAGACCCTCGATGCTACGATAAAGAAATTAGAAAGTAAGCATACACGGACTGAAATAAAGAATATTATACCCAATAGCAGACCAGAGGAGCACAAGAATCAAACCAAAGATTCGACAAAAAACACCCAACTGGAAAAGCAAAATGAAAAAAGAATCCGAAAGTGTGAAGATAGTGTAAGGAGCCTCTGGGACAGCTTCAAGCGCACTAATATCAGAATAATAGGGGTGCCAGAAGATGAGAGACAGCAAGATATTGAAAACCTATTTGAAGAAATAATGGCAGAAAACTTCCCCCACCTGGTGAAAGAAATGGACTTACAGGTCCAAGAAGCACAGAGAACCCCAAACAAAAGGAATCCAAAGAGGACCACACCAAGACACATCATCATTAAAATGCCAAGAGCAAAAGACAAAGAGAGAATCTTAAAAGCAGCAAGAGAAAGAGACTCAATTACCTACAAGGGAATACCCATACGACTGTCAGCTGATTTCTCAACAGAAACTTTGCAGGCCAGAAGGGAATGGCAAGAAATATTCAAAGTACTGAATACCAAGAACCTACAACCAAGATTACTTTATCCAGCAAAGCTATCATTCAGAATTGAAGGTCAGATAAAGAGCTTCACAGATAAGGAAAAGCTAAAGGACTTCATCACCACTAAACCAGTATTATACGAAATGCTGAAAGGTATCCTTTAAGAAGAGGAAGAAGAAAAAGGTAAAGATACAAATTGTGAACAACAAACATGCATCTATCAACAAGTGAATCTAAGAATCAAGTGAATAAATAATCTGATGTACAGAATGAACTGGTGATTACAATGAATCAGGGACATAGAAGGGGAATGGACTGACTATTCTTGGGGGGGGAGGGGAATGGGAGATGCGGGAAGAGAATGGACAAAAATCGTGCACCTATGGATGAGGACAGTGGGTGGGGAGTGACGGCGGAGGGTGGGGCGGGAACTGGGAGAAGGGGAGTTATGGGAAAAAAAGAGGAACAAATGTAATCAGAACAATAAAGATTTAATTTAAAAAAAAAGAAAATAAACAAATGGGACTACATCAAAATAAAAAGCTTCTGCACAGCAAAAGAAACCATCAACAAAACAACAAGAAAGCCCACTGCATGGGAGAACATATTTGCCAATGATAATTCCTATAAGGGCTTAATCTCCAAAATTTACAGAGAACTATACAACTTAACAAAAGGAAGATAAATGATCCAATCAAAAAATGGTCAAAGGATGTAAATAGACACTTTTTGAAAGAGGACATACAGAAGGCCAAGAGACATATGAAAACATGCTCAAAGTCACTAATCATCTGAGAGATGCAAATCAAAACAACAATGAGATACCATCTCACATCTATCAGAATGGTGATCATCAAAAAATCAACGAACAACAAGTGCTGGCGAGGATGTGGAGAAAAAGGAACCCTCCTGCACTGCTGGTGGAAATGCAGACTGGTGGAGCTACTTTGGAAGACAGTATGGAGTTTCCTCAAAAAGTTAAAAATGGAACTCCCAATTGACCCAGTAATCCCACTCCTAGGACTATATCCCAAGAAACCAGAAACACCACTCAGAAAGGATATATGCACCCCTATGTTCATAGCAGCACAATTTACAATAGCTAAGAATTGAAAACAGCCTAAATGCCCATCAGCAGATGAGTGGATTAAAAAACTGTGGTACATCTACACAATGGAATACTATGCTGCTATAAAAAAGAAGGAACTTTTAACACTTGCAACAACATGGACAGAACTGGAGAACATTATGCTAAGCAAAATAAGCCAGTTGGAGAAAGATAAATATCACATGATCTCACTCATATGTGGCATATAATGATCAACATAATTTGATGAACAAGAATAGATCCAGAGTCAAAGGGTAGGGGAGGGGGGAGTAGAGAGCAACCAAAGGATTTGTATGCATGCATATTAGCATAACCAATGGACACAGACACTGGAGCGGTGGGGGCTTGCCGGGGTGGGAATGGCTGGGGTGGAGGGGTCAATTGGGAAAAAAAAGGAGACATATGTAAAACTTTAGACAATAAAAAAATCATCCTGGAAACAAATGAAAATGAACACACAACAATCCAAAATCTATGGGAGACAGTCCTGAGAGGGAAGTTCATAGCACAACAGGCTACCTCAAAAAAAAAAAAAAAAAGAAAGAAAAACTGGTAGTAAGTTATCTAACACTACAACTCAATGAATTGGAAAGAGAACAACATGAAAAGCCTAAAGTAAGTAGAAGAAAGGAAATAATAAAGATCAGAGAGGAAATAAATAACATAGAGAACAAACAAAAATGTACAAAAGATCAATAAAACCAAAAGCTAGTTCTTCAAAAAATTAAACAAGACTGATGAACCTCTAAC
The DNA here is from genome assembly GCF_000147115.1 of Myotis lucifugus. NCBI lineage: Eukaryota > Metazoa > Chordata > Mammalia > Chiroptera > Vespertilionidae > Myotis > Myotis lucifugus. The sequence goes on along the minus strand of NW_005871450.1, from coordinate 874,892 downwards.
CAGACTCATCAAGAAACAAAAAAAGCAGACCCAAATAAAACCAGAAATGAAAGAGGTTGAGTAACAACTGACCCCACCGAAATATACAAAGGATCATAAAAAAAATACTATGATTGACTTTATTCCAACAAACAGGACACCCTGGATGAAATGGACATATTCCTAGAAATACAATCTTCCAAAAATCAATCAGGAAGAATCAGAAACCTGAATAGGCTGATAACTACTGATGAAATTGAAGCAGTAATCAAAAAACTCTCAGCAAACAAGAGCCATAGTCCAATGCTTTCATGGGGGAGTTTTACCAAATATTCAAAGAAGAACTAACACCTACCCTCCTCAAACTATTCAAAAAAAATTCAAAAGGAAGAAACAATTCCAATCTCTTTCTGTGAGGTCAGCATTATCCTAATTCCAAAATCAGATAAAGACACGACAAAGAAAGAGAACTACAAGCCAAAATCCCTGATGAACATAGATGCTAAAATCCTCAACAAAATTTCAGCAAATCAGATCCCTCAATACATGAAAAAAATCATACACCATCATCAAGTGGGATTTATTATGGGGATGCAAGGCTGGTACAATATTCAAAAATCAATAAATGTGATACAGCACATAAACTAATTGAAAGACAAAAATCACAGGATGATATCAATTGATGCAGAAAAAATCATTTGACAAACTCCAACATGCATTTTTTATAAAAACTCTCAGCAGAGTGGGAATAGTAATAAAATCCATATGTGACAAACCTACAGCCAACATCATACTCAATGGGAAAAAACTAAAACCATTTCCCCTAAAAACAGGAACAAGACAGGGATGCCCTCTTTTACCACAATTGTTTAACATAGTACTGGAAGTCCTGGCCATAGCAATCAGACAAGAAGAAGAAATAAAAGGCATCCAAATTGGAAAGGAGATAGTAAAACTCTCATTATCTGCACACAGAAAAACCTAAAGACTCCATTAAAGAAACTAATAGATATAATAAATGAATTCAGAAACATAGCAGAATACAAAATTAACACCCAAAAAATCCATAGCATTTTATACACCAATAATGAACTCTCAGAAAAAGAGACTTTTTTAAAAAAATCCCATTTACTATTGCAACAACAAAAATAAGATACTTAGAAATAAACTTAAGCAAGAAGGTAAAAGACCTGTGTTCAGAAAACTACAAAACATTGAAAAAAGAGATAGAGGAAGATATAAAAAAGTGGAAAAATATACCATGTTCATGGATTGGTAGAATCTACATCATTAAAATGTCCATACTAACCAAAGCAATCTACAGATTCAATGCAATCCCTATTAAAATACCAATAGCATATTTCACAGACCTAGAACAAACATTCCAAAAATTTGTATTGTAAAACCAGAAATTATCCCGAATAACCGCAGCAACCTTGAGAAAGAAGAACAAAGTTGGAGTAATCACAATACCAGATATCAAGTTATACTACAAAGCCACTGTGCTCAAACTAGCCTGGTACTGGCACAAGAATAGGCATATAGATCAATGGAACAGAACAGAGACCCCAGAAATCCACCCAAGCCACTATGCTCAATTAATATTTGACAAAGGAGGCAAGAACATACATTGGAGCAGAAATAGTCTCTTTAATAAGTGGTGTTGGGAAAATTGGACAGGTACATGCAAAAATGAAATTAGACTACCAACTTACACCATACAAAATAATAAACTCAAAATGGATAAAAGACTTAAATGTAATATGTGAAACCATAAAAGTCCTAGAAGAAACCATTGGCACTAAAATATCAGATATCTCTGTTTACCAATACATCTCTTAGGACAATGGAAACTAATGAGAAATAAACAAATGGGACTACATTAAAATAGAAAGCTTCTGCAATGCAAAAGAAACCATCAACAAAATAATAAGAGAACCCACTATATTTGCCAATGATACATCCAATAAGGGGTTAATCTCCAAAATATATAGGGAACTCATACAACTCAACAAAAGGAAGACAAACAATCCAACTTAAAAATGGGCAAAGGACCTAAATAAACCCTTCTACAAAGTGGACATACAGATGGTCAGGAGACATATGAAAAAATGCTCAAAGTCACTCATCATCTGAGAGATGCAAATTAACATGACAGTAAGATATCACTTTACAGCTGTCAGAATGGCTATTATCAGTAAATAAACAAACCAGAAGTGTTGGTGAGGTTGTGGAGAAAAGGGAACCCTATTGCACTGCTGGTGAGAATTCAGACTGGTGCAGCCATTATGGAAAACAGTATGGAGTTTCCTCAAAAAATTAAAAATGGAACTCCAATTTGACCCAGTGATCCCACTTCTAGGAATATATCCTAATAAATCCAAAACACCAATCAGAAGGAATATATGCACCCCTATGTTCATAGCAACAAAATTTACGATAGCTAAGATTTGGAAACAGCCTAAGTGCCCATCAGTAGATGCGTGGATAAAAAAGCCATGGTACATTTACACAATGGAATACCATGCGGCAATACAAAAGAAAGAAGTCTTGCCATTTGCAACAGCATGGATGGACCTGGAGAATATTATGCTAAAATAAGCCAGTCAGAGAAAGATAAGTATCACATGATCTCACTCATATGTGGAATCTAATGAACCAAATAAACTGATGAACAAAAATAGACCCAGAGACAAAGAAGCATGAATAAGATTATTGAGTCTCACAAGGAAGGCAGGGGAGGGTGGGTGGGAAGAGATCAACCAATGAACTTGTATGAGTATATGCATAATCCGAGGACACAGACAATAAGGTGGTGAGGGCCTGGGAGGGGGGGAATGGGAGCAGACTGGAAGAAGTTAATGGGGGGAAAGGTGTACCTATGTAATACTTTCAACAATAATGATTTTAAAAATAATAAAATTAATAAAAGTAAATAAGTAAATAAAGATAAAATAAAATTTTTAAAATGTTTTTGCATATTCATAGCTCCCTAGGCACCACTTTACATGTAACTACAAAACCCCTTCAAAGCAAAATAAAATTATTTTTGAACTTTAAAAAAAGACATAAATGTTACTCTGGCCTGTGCTGTTAAATGGTTAGAGCATCAGCCCATGCACCAAAGGATCACAAGTTCGATTCCCTGTCAGTGGCACATATCGGGTTGCAGGTTCAATCCCAAGCCCCAGTTAGAGTGCATTGGGGATGCAACCAATCGATGTGTCTCTCTCATATTAATGTTTCTCTCTTTCTTTTTCCCTCCTTCCCTCTCTCCACACTCTCTCTAAAAAATATATGGAAAAAATATCCTCAGGTGAGAATTAACAACAACAACAAAAAAGACGTAAAATTATTTTAAAAGAGCCCATCAGAAATGAAAAATACTATATCTGAAATCAAGAATGTAATAGAAGGAATCAAAGTCAGACTAGAGGAATCAGAGGATTGAATCAGTGATTTGAAAGACAAGATAACAGAAAACACTTAACAACAACAAAGATGCCCAGCCATCATGGCTCAGTGGTTAAGTGTCAACCTATGAACCAGGAGGTCACAGTTCAATTCCCAGTCACGGCACATGCCCAGGTTGCAGGCTCAATCCCCAGTGTGGGTGTGGAGGAGGCAGCCAATGATTCTCTCTCATCATTGATGTTTCTACCTCTCTCTCCCTCTCCTTCCTTTCTGAAATCAATAAAAATCTATCTATAGCCCTAAACAGTTTGGCTCAGTGGATAGAGCGTTGGCCTGTGGACTGAAAGGTCCCAGGTTCGATTCCAGTCAAGGGTATGTACCTTGGTTGCAGTCACATTGCAGTCACATCCCCAGTTGGGGGTGTGCAGGATGCAGCTGATCAATGTTTCTAACTCTCTATCCCAGTCCCTTCTTCTCTGTGAATAATCAATAAAATATATTTTTTTAAAAATCTATCTATAATAATAAAAGTGCAATATGCTAATTAGACTGGACGTCCTTCTGGACAACCTTCCGGATGAAGCCAGGGCTGTGAGGGAAGCCCGGGTCCCAGGTGCCAGAGGGAAGCCAGTGCCAGCAGTCGGAGGAAGGAAGTCCTACTCTTGCACGAATTTCATGCACCAGGCCTCTAGTTTTATAATAATAACAGCAAAGAAAAAATAATTAAAAATGAGTAACAACATCTGCATCATAGGAGTATCACAAGGCGATTAGAAAGAGAAAGGAATTTAGAACCTATTTGAGGACATAATGGCTGAAAACATACAATGAAGTAAATAGTCTATTCAATAGTGGTGTTGGAAAAGTTAACTTCCATGTATCTAAAATGATATTGGATATATGCAAAAAATGTGAAACTATCACCTTCTTACGCCATATACAAGAATAAACTCAAAATTGATTAAAGAATTAAACACAAGACTTGAAACCATAAAACTCTTAGAAGAAAACATAGGCAGTAAAATCTTGGACATTTTCCTTAGCAATATTTGTTCTGACATATCTCCTCAGTCAAAAGAAACAAAAGAAAAAATAAACAAACGGATCTACATCACACTAAAAAGATTTTGCACAGCATAGGCAATCATCAACAAAATGAGAAGACAACCTTTTAAATGTAAGAAGATATTTGTCAATGATACACATTTAATAAGAAGTTAATATCCAAAATTTATAAAGAACTTATACAGCTCAACACCCAAAAAAACAAACAATCCAATTTAAAAATTGGCAGAGAAGCCCTGGCTCAGTTGGTTGGGTATTGTAAAAGAATATGACATTCTTCCTAACCTAGCTAAATTGCTATCTCTTAATATTTGTATTCACTGTCTTTAGAGTGTTATTAACCATTTCCGAGTTCTTGGTATACTTTTACCTAAAATTAAGAGCTTTACTATCATCATTCTTACAGCATTTTCTCTATTTAAAAAAATAGTCATTTATACCGTACAACTCACAGAAACAGTTCCAAGTCTGAACGTACACAAAAGGCATCTTGAGCCGCCATTGCCCAGAGAGAGAAAAGAATCAGCCATGTCCTCCGAGGTGCGCCACCCCGCCCTGCGCTGAGAAAAGAATCAGCCATGTCCTCCGAGGCGCGCCTGCGTCCCCACCCACCTGCTGCGCGCAGCCGCTTAACCGCCACTCGCCATTTGGCGCATGCGCGCGCCTTCCAAGACGGCCAGGAATAGGCTTCTCCCGGGCGGTTCCTCCAGGCTCATCCAATGAGCGCATCAGATGCTTTCGTGTTGACCAATGGGGCTTCGAGTGACCTGGGGGCGAGGCTGGCCCCGCCTTCCGAGCCTCGGAGAGACGAGCAGAGAAGGCCGGGCTGGGCCAGAGGGCGTTCCGGGCCGAAACCTTTAGAACCGTTAGATTTCTGTGGAAATTCTCTGGAAGCAGGTGGAATTTGGCCCTTTAAAGGCTCAGAGGGGACTGGGGACGGAGATTCCTGGGGCCTGAGGAAAGAGATGACGGGAGGAGGCAGCGGACTCCCGGGTCTGAGGGGGGTGGGCCTGGGCCCTGGGGTCACGGGTCTGAGAGAGAGGTCTGGGCCTGGCATGACGGGCCCTGCGGGAAGAGGAGGCTGAACCCCAGCTCCTCGGAGGTCAGGGCGGGGATCCCAGGTTCTGATGGATCTAGGAGCTGGGGGCCGGGATACCTGGGCCTTGGGGGGCCGACCGTAGGTGGGGACTGGGCTGCTGGGCCAGAGGGAGGAGGGGCCTTTGGGCCAGACGCCTGGGGCCTGCGGTGGGGAGAGGCTTTGGTGGCTGCACACCTTGCCTTGAGGAAGTTGGTGGCGGGGCCTCAGCATCACAGCGGTGGACACTGAGGCCCAGTGACCGTGGTAACTGGCTCCAACCCACAAGCTGGATGGACAGGGGCAGCCTGGCTTTGGGGGTCAGCTCTTGACATACCGGTGACCCCTGCCCTGATGTCCGCACTCATGGGACCTAAATTTAGCCTCTTTCATTCGAAGGTGGTCGAAAGCTCTCTCTCCTCCACCGAATCACAGAACCGGGTCGTTTCAACCAACCCTCTCTTCACGGAGCCATGGGGGCCCGTCACGCCCAGGGTTTGCTGCTGCTCTTTCTCCTCAGAGCCTCCTCCACTCGTACGTGTGGAGGTCAAGGGGAAAGCGCATCCGGGTCACAGGCGGGAGTTCTGGCGGGAAAGGTGTGATGGGGGCCCCACGGAGGAAGGCAGGTGCTGACCTGTACCCTGTTCCCACCCCAGTGGCGCAGCATCTGTACTGTCACAAGGGCATATCCATGAGCCTGGAGGAGGACCCACGCGCATTCAACTGGACCACGGAGAGAGTTGAGACTTGTGACAATGGGGCGCTGTGCCAGGAATCCCTGATGATGGTCAAATCCGGTAAAACGAGAAGGGGCGGTCAGGTTGAATGGGAGGAAGGTGATGGCATCCGTGTCAGTGCTGTTCCCCTCTCCCCAGGGCCAAAGGTGAGGCACGCCACCCCCCTTCCTTCTCTTTGCGCTCTTAATGTTATGCCCAGAGTTCGGGGTCCCCAATAATCCACCACCAGGGAGCCTTTTCCGATGCAAGAGCAAAGGGTCTTTTATTCAAGCCCGGGACTTGGTCCCCACCCCCCTGCCTCCATTACTGGATGCAAGAGAGAGCCCCGAGTTCCAAGAGAACAAAGAATTTATAGGGCTTGGGGTTGGGGGGTGGGGACACACCCTGACCACTGATTTGGTCGATTCCGGTTGGTTGAGTGAGGGCCGGGGGCTAGTGATGCAAGGGCAGCATGCAGCTAGGGTCTGGTTACACAAAGACAGGGGGGTGGCTAGCATACTCTTGGCCTTGGGCTAGTTTTCCCCACTTTCCCATTGGCCGAGATAAGGGCAGGCTGAGTAACTGATACATTCTTCGGCTTTTTCTTGGAAGAGGGGTTAAGGACACAGCTATCAGTCCTGTTCTGTCCTTTCATTAACAGGGGCCAAGATGGCACTTCTGGCCACGAAGGGCTGCAACCCCGAAGGGATACCCGCCATAACGTTGGTCCAGCACTCCCCACCGCCCGGCATAATGGTGGTCTCCTACAGTAGCTACTGTGAGCACTCCTTCTGCAACAACAGGAAGAACATCCCTGAGATATGGAATCCAGAGGTGATCCCAGGTACCTCGGGAGGGGAGAGGGAAAGGCAGTCAACCCAGAAGGCAGTGTAGGTCTTCCTCCTTCTTGTCCTTTTCTCCCCACAGCTTATCATTGTTTGTGTATTTTCCAATGCGGTTTGCATTCAGCGTTGTTTTGTATTCGTTTCTGGGGTCCAGCATAGTGGTTATATGATTGTATGCTCTCCACAGTGTGCCCCTGGTATCTCACGTACCCACCCACCCACCCGACACCGCTTTTTGTGTTCGTACGTGGCTTAGGTCCAAGCGGGCCACACACAAAAGGACCTCAGACCTTCTGCTTGTCTTTCTTTTTCTAAATTGTTACCTTGGGGTCTCAATGCTGCTCAGAAGAGAGGGATATCAGTGAAGGCTGGGATATACCTTGGGTTTTGTGTCACTAAACAAGATGTCTGTGAAGATCTCTGAACAAGGTGATGGCGTTAACCTAACAATTATGGCTTCCCGGCTGCCACCTGATCATAGCCTGCTTCCCCCATTTGGCCTCTCTTTTCAGCTCACTTCCTTCTCTTCCCTCTCTTATCTATTGTGTTCTAGCTGAGGCTGGTATTCAAATTAGTTGACAATGGTACTGGTCAATCAGAATGGACACGGTTATAACAGCCAGTCCAGCCCTACCAGTGCCTCGCAGTTGAATATCAACACTGCAATTGCTTACAGTTCCCCATATTCACCAAGTTGGCTCACAGCTCCAGGCTTTTGTCCTTACTGTTTCCTGTGCTACCCCATCAAACCCCCCATTTTCACAAAGCTAACCTCTATTCATCATCTCAACTCAGATATCTGCTCCCTGAAAACACCAATTTCTTTTAGGTAGTTGGGTCTTCCTTTAATTTTTTGCTCTTATACCTAAGACACAATGCCTACTGAGTTGTATTGAATTATTTACATCTCTTTCTCCTTCTAGACAATGATCCTAGATGGAACTAAGCACAGAGTTTGAAAGTCATGTTGGATGGGGTTCTGACAGCCAAGAAAATCAGTTGGGAAAGAGTGGGGAGGTGGCAGTAATAGGCCTTGATTAGAGTGGTATCAACTGGAAAGACTTGGGGAAGATGAGGTAGCAAGAAGAGCACTCCAAAAGCAGGACATACTCTTAAATTTTTCCTCTCTTTCCCCCTCCAGCTCCCAATATGTCAACAACTTTCCACTGCCCAACCTGTTTAGCTTTGGGGGCCTGTTCGAGTGCGCCTTCTCTTCCCTGTCCCATTGATACAACTCGATGCTATCAAGGAAAACTTCAGGTTGCTGGAGGTAAACTGAACATCTGATGGTTTCAGAGACTGGAAAACTAGACATTTGAGTGCATCCCAAGAGGTTCTGACACTGAGGGATCCAGGAATGAGGAGGGACTGGATTCCTCTCTGGTTTTCTAAAACATCTGTGTGTCTCCCCATCCTTCCTTGTTCCATAGGAGACGTCGACTCAACTTTGGAAGTCAAAGGCTGTACATCTCTACCTCGTTGTGGGCTGATGTCTGGGATATTCACAATTGGACCCATGTGGGTAAAGGAAATGTGTCCATACCAATCTCTCATTCAATCCCGAAAGGTTGGAAATGGGGCCACCACTTGGCTTCCCATTTCCATTGGGAGGTTTGGGCTATTGCTGCTGCTATTGCTATAATCACTCGACAATGTTCCTGTGGAGACATCTGTCCCGAGTCACAGGACACCTCTTTGGGCTGGGAGCCTCCTACTGCTGGTCATGAGTTGATGAGCAGGTGGAGACTTGAAGAACAGAGAGTTCCTATGGATGTGTTTGACATTTCTAATAAAGTTTTGCTCTGCTTTGTATCTGCCCCCAGACTCAAAGTGAATTTTAGTGCTGAAAGGGCCTTTTAAATGTATCTCCTCTAACCCACAACTTTGGCAGAAAGGGAATCACAGATCTGGAAAACTTGAGTGAGTTTCACACATTACATAGCTATGGGCAGAGCTAAGACCAGAGCTGTGATATTTTGAACTAAGTCTGGTTTTCCTTTCACTTAATAGGCTACCTTCTCTTGTGAGCTGAACAAAAGACTGGCATTGATCTCCTCTGGAGCACTCCCAGCCCAATCTTAAGGCTAAAGTAGGCTGTTTGGGGTTCTAGTATTTTTCTGGGAGGTATGGTAGAATGAGAAAAATCAGACTCCAAATTCTTCAATTATGATGGGCCCCATTTCCCTAGGTCCTATCTGTTCCTTGCCCACTTTACATAATTCCATCCTTTATCTGCCGCCTACTTAATGCCTCTTCAGTGGACAGAGGAAATTTAGGAGGGAGCTGGGCCTGAAGCTTTGAGGAAGGTGTGATATTTTTATATTCTCATGCTTATTTATTTACTTACTAGAGGCCCGCTGCACGAAATTAATGCACCAGGGTAGGGGTCCCTCAGCCCGGCCTGTGCACCCTCGAAATCTAGGATCCCTCAGGGGATTTCCAACTGTCATCCTAAACCAGCAGTCGGACATGATTGCCTACCTGCCTGATTGCCTGCTCTCCCTGCCTGCTCAGTGCATGCCATAGTGACCAGTCGTTCCACCATTTGGTCAATAACTGCCCCCACCCCCACCCTGCTGGCCTGTTCATCCCTCACTCCCTCTGTGTGCTAGCCTGATTGCCCCTAACTGCCCTCCCTGCTGACCTGGTCACCCCTAACTGCCCCCACCCCCGCATATTACCCTTTTATTATATAGGATTACTCAAGAATACATAAACTATCTTGTTGTAAAAGAGTTTGAGCTCTTTACTGCATTTCCTGCAAGAATAAGGTCATTCTCAGCAATCGGACTATCACCTTTCCAGAAAATATTAACAGCACTCCAAATGGCTGCAGAGGCACCCTGCAGATGGACTTCAAACACATCAACATAGAACTCAGTCTCCCTGGAAAGAAAAGAGGTTCTGGGTTGACAAATGATGGGGATGTAGGAATTGGCCACCATTCATAATATCTGCATCATGTACAGAACATAATCAAGGGTCTTACACTGGGCTTTCATTACAAGACTAGAGGCCCGGTGCATGAAATTCATGCATCGGGGTCCCCTCATTCAAAACTGCACCCTCTCCGATCTGGGACCCCTTGGGGAATGTCCAACTGCCGGTTTAGGCCCTATCCCGGGGATCGGGCGTACACCAGCAGCCACAAATCCCTCTCACAATCCTGGACTGCTGGCTTCTAATCGCTCATTTTCCTGCCTGCGTAGTTGTACCTAACTGAACCCCCAGCTGCCAGCCTGATCGCCCCTCACTGACTCTGCATGCTGTCCTAATTGCCCCTAACTGGTTCCCCTGCTGGCATGATCACCCCTAACTGCCCCTTCCATGCTGGCCTGGTCACACTTCACTGCCCCCCCACTAGCCTGGTCACCCCCAACTGTCCCCTTCTGCCAGACTGGTTTCCCCCCGGCAGCCTAGTCACCCATCCCTGTCCACCCTGCCAGCCTAATCACCCCCAACTGGCCCCCCTGCCTGCCTGGTCACCCACAACTGCACCCCTGCCCCAGCTGGCCTGGTCACCCGTAACTGCCCCACCGCTGGCCTGGTCACCTCTTACTGCACCACCCCTGCCATCCTGGTCACCCCCAACTGCCCCCACTGCCAGCTTGGTCACCCCCTACTATCCCCCACTGCCAGCCTGGTCACCCCTCATGTCCCCCCTGACAGCCTGGTTGCCCCACACAGCCTGCTTTTTCAGTCGTTTGGTCATTCCTCACTAACCCCCCTGCCGGCATGGTCATAGGCAGCCATCTTTGAGGGCATGGGGGTTAATTTGCATATTACCTCTTTATTATATAGGATGAGGGCTGTGCATGCTCACTTCCCAATCAACGTTATTATTCAGGAGAATGGTTCTCTTGTTAAAACCAGCCCAAATTGTGTGACTCAGTGGTTGAGTGTTGACCTATGAACCAGGTTCCATTCCCAGCCAGGGCACATGCCAGGGTTGTGGGCTCCATCCCCAGTCGGGGGGAGGGGTGCATGCAGGAGGCGCTAATCAATGATTCTCATCATTGATGTTTCTCTCTCTCTCCCTTCCTCTCTGAAATAAAAACATATATTTTAAAAACAGAAATTTCTGATCTGGCCAGCATTGTTCTGCACACAAGAGGGTCAAGGATTTGATTCCCAGTCAAGAGTACATAACTGGGCAGGTTTGATCCCTGCCCCCAGTTGAGGTGCACATAGGAGGCAACCAATTGTGTTGCTCTCACATCAATGTTTCTCTTTCTCTCTTTCCCCCTGATCACCTATCATCCACTCTCTCTAAAAATCAATGGTAAAAATATCATCACTCCACAGGTGAGGATTTAATAAAAGCAACAACAAAAATTTCTTGCCTTGCTTAGTGTTGCTCAGATGAAGGAACATCATCCCATACACTAAAAGGTCACAGGGCACCTATGCAGGTGGTGGGTTTGATCCCCAATAGGGGTGTGTATAGGAGGGAATAAATGTTTCTCACATCGATGTCTCTCTCTCTCTCCCTCTCATTTTATGTGGGTCTCTTGTAAACCACATATAGTTGGGTCACGTTTTTGTATCCATTCAGCTACTCTATGTCTTTTGATTGCAGTACTTAATCCATTTACATTTAAGGTTACCATTGATAGGTACACATTTATTGCCATTTTAATTCTGTATGACTATGTTTCTATTTCTTCTTAAAACAACAAATTAAAATGACAATGAGGTATCATGTCACACCTATCAGAATGGCTACCATCAACATATCAATAAATGACAAGTGCTGGCGAGGATGTGGAGAAAAGAGAACCCTAGTACACTGCTGGTGGGAATGCAGACTGGTGCAGCCACTGTGGAAAGCAGTATGGAGTTTCCTCAAAAAAATTAAAAATGGAACTCCCCTTTGGCCCAGTGATCCCACTTCTAGGAATATATCCCAATAAACCCAAAACACCAATCAGAAAGAATGTATGCGCACCCCCCCCCATGTTCATAGCAGCACAATTTATAATAGCGAAGATCTGGAAACAGCCCATCAGTAGATGAGTGGATAAAAAAGCCATGGTACATTTATACCATGGAATACTGTGCAACTACAAAAAAGAAAAATCTCTTACCCTTTGGGACTGCATGGAGGAACCTGGAGAGTAGTATACTAAGTGAAATAAGTCAGTCAAAGAGCAACAAGTATCACATAAGCTCACTCATATGTGGGATCTAATAAGCAAAATAAACTGGCAAAATAGATCCAGAGTCATGAAGGATCCTCAGATGGAAGGGAAGGAGGGATGAGATCAACCAAAGAACTCTTATCTACATATGTATAACCCACGGACACAGACAATAGTGGGGTGAAGGCCGGGGGAAAACAGTGGGGAGGAGGGGGTGGGAATGGGGGGGGGACGGAAAAGGGACATCTGTAATACCTTAAAAAATAAAGATAGACTAATTTTTAATTCACTTGGGGGTTGTTTCTGAGAGCAGCTTGGAGGTTAGTTCTGACCCCAGGAGGACTACTATCAGCTGTGGGTTTCCTGAGTTCTCCCTAGTTCAACAGCTAGCCTGGGGGTTAGCTTGTAATGGAGCCATTCAGCTCCTCTGCATTGGTGACCACCACCATCTTCATTGTTAATAAGACTGCCCTTCTCCATGAACTCCCTCCACACATTCTGTTCCAAATAAAGTCACTTTCTAAGAAAGAACGTTGAAGCTCTCTGACCTTTTTTTAAATATTTTTTATATTTATTTATTAAATTGATTGGGGTGACATTGGTCACCATGACACATAGGTTTTAGGTGTGGGTTCCTATGTTACAAGATCTGTCTATTGCACCATGTGCACACCATCCAAAGTTAAATCTTCTCATCACCTTATATTAGGACCCCTTCTCCCCGCCCCCAGTACCCCTCCCTACTTCTTAACTTGTTTTTATTGATTTTTTGTTTTGTTTTTTAGAGAGAGAGGAAGGGAGAAGGAGAGAGATAGAACATGGATGAGAGAGAAACATCAACATCGATCAGCTGTCTCCTGCACGCCCTCTGGTGGGGATAGAACCTGAAACCCAGGCATGTGCCCTGACTGGGAATGGACCCGGTGACCTCCTGGCGCATGGGTTACCACTCAACCTCTGAGCCATACCAACCAGGCAAAGCTCTGTTCTTACCTGTGTCTCTGAGCCACAGCTTGAGAACTGGAGGCAAGGACAGTGGAGGGCTTTTCTCAGAAGGCCCCCTCTGCTTTACACACAGGGCACTGGGCAGGGGTTAGTAGACCCTGGCCTTCATGACTTGCTTCTCCCAACATGGAAAATCTTCACTACAAACAAGCTGGGGCCAAAGTGACAGAGAGCCCAGTATTCTGAGCCTGTTATCGCTGGGTGGAGCCTGGAACCAATGAGTGACATCTGGGTGGAGGGAAAAGTCCCTAACTTGTCAATCACACCTCCCTGAAATTACCCTCTGACACCTGGACCTGCGGGGTTGAGTATGGCTGGCAGCCATGCCCCCTGGAAGTGATGCTACCTGTAGTCCTTGACTGGTAGACTGAAGAAGGGGAACCTATCTTTATGGCTCCACTCACTCAGAGTTACTTTCCTCATTCAGGGCTGGGGTGGGTGGTGGGCATGGGGGACAGGAGTCGTAGATCAGATGGCACAGATCTGCTGTTCTTACTGATACTTAGTATATGTTCTTGAAAAAATTTTCCTTATAATCCATATACAGTGACAAACTTCTTTCTTGCTTCTCTGGGAACACAAGAGATTTTCTAAGTTCCTTAACTGGATAGCACTTTTGTTGACTCCGTTTTGAGTTATAGTCTCCATTACTGACCCCAACATTATATAGGTCATGAGTGGTGACTTCATTAGTGACTAAAAGCTCCCACAGCCACTGTTACATCTCTCCCTGGGCTGCTCAGGCCCCAGAACACAGGTTAGGCTCCGGCTTCCAGGCCCTTTATTTCTGGCACCTTTCAATTTGTGTCTCATTCGCACCCAACTATCTACTGAAAGACTTTCTCTACAACATATGCCTTTTGAAAAGTGTCTGAGGGCCAAGTGTGTGTCAGGTTCTGCACTTAAGACCCATGCCAGGACAAATAACACAGTTCATCTTGTCTTCCCAAAGATTAGAGTCCCCCAGGTAAATGGGCAGTTGAGGTGCAAGTAGAGAGTGAAAGGCTGGGAGAACATGACCAGACATCCTTCTACTTGAGGAGTCAGAGAATATCTCCAGAAAGAAATAACATTTTAGTGAAGTCAGAAAAGACAAACTGTCTATGGCAGGCACCAGCCCTCTCTGGCCTCAGGGCCCCTCCTGCCCCAGCGGCCTCCCCACACCTTTGCCATTCAATCAAGCCCACAGAAAGGACAGCTATGATGTGTGCTGATGCTTCAGGGTCTGGAGGAGGAGAGGGCCAGATGTGAAAACCCTGTGTGATCCAGCTGATCATGCAGATCGCCTCCCACCTGAAAGATGGTTTCCTTCGGGAAAAGACAACAAAGTCACACCTGCAGAGAAAGCAGTTTATTGCCAGGCGAGGGGGACTCAAGTTGCAGGGAAAGGATGACACCTCTGTCACTCAGAGTATGCCCTCCATGCTTGAGATGTCTTGGTTTTCTGGGCTTCTGGTTCAAAGGCTTGACTGAATCCATGGCTGTGAGTAGGGTCACTCTACAGACATGAAACATGGTCTTGATGTCAATGTGAATGAGTTCTATTGATTTCTTCCAATCAGCCCCCTGGAGTGTTTCTTTTCTCCGTTTCTCCCTGCTCTCTCCCAGCACTACTCCTGCTCTCTCACACTCCCTCAAAAGACTGTGCATTGTACTCTCTCTTCCCCTCCTGCCTTCTCTCCTTCTACCTTCTCTTACCCCTAATCCTCCCCAATCCTTCCTTCCATGTCTTATCTGCAAACTCCGTTTCTTCTTCCTTTTCTAAATCTCCTCTCTCCATTGTTTGCATTCTGTCTTTGTCTTTTACTCTTCATTTTTGCTCCCTTTTCTTTCCTGTCCAAACCTCTGCTCCTCGCCCTTCCTCCTGTCCCCTTCCTCCTCCTCCTCCGACCCTCCACGTCTCCTCCATCCTCTCTGCATCACCTGATTCCATCTCTCTAACCAGCTCTGTCCTTCCCTACTCATCCCTGTTGTTTCTCCTCCTCCCCAGACGCTCTTACCCTGTGTTACTACTAGCAGTGCTTCCAAGCTCTATCCTTGTCATAGTTTGCAGTGACTGAGCACCATGCCCTTTTAATGAAACTCCCATGGGTTGTGCAGCTGTGATACAAATTGTGGTCATAGGTAAAGGGGAAGAAACATGGGGCAAAGTCTGAAAAGCAGAACAAAAGGGTGTAAAAATTAGCTGTGGTGAGGTTATGTTAGTCTTAGCAAGAGAAAGGGGATGTGAATGGAACACCGGGGGCTGGGTGAGGAGATGATTGAGGCTTCCACCTGGGAGTCAATTATGGAAATCCCCCACATGCTCCTCACGTGAGGAAAAGCAGCATGCTTACCATCCTTTGTGCAATATTTCCATTTCCCTGAATATTTTTCTTCTAGAGAGCACCAATTGTATGCAGAGCCATGGAGAGTGCAATCAAAATGCTTCTTGCCTTGATAGGTAAACGGGAAAACACAGGCCCCCTCTGAAAAATGAAGCAGGCATTGTTCTCCTCACAGCTCCTAGGCATCATGAGCTCTGCAATGATTCTGGTGATGTTTCTGTTCAAGCCAGCCCACCCCGACAAAGCACCTGCTTGTCCAGAGCCCCCTGCTAAGCACCAGGGGTGTCCAGATCCATATGGCCTGGTGCCTGTCCTGTGACAGTTGTAATGTCCCCTGACATTATTTACCCAGAGACATTTATTTCTTGTGGGAATTCGAGTTCCAGGAGACAGAGAAGCTTGCCAGACCAGAGTGCAGCCTGATTTGTGATTATAATTTCTTTTAATCCTTAACCTAGGCAGTGGTTGGCAAACTGCGGCTCGCGAGCCACATGTGGCTCTTTGCCCCCTTGAGTGTGGCTCTTCCACAAAATACTACGTGCGGGCACACAAGTACAATCCGATTGAAACTTCGTGGCCCATGGGCAGAAGTCAGTATTTTGTGGAAGAGCCACACTCAAGGGGCCAAAGAGCCGCATGTGGCTCGAGAGCCGCAGTTTGCCAACCACTGCCCTAGGATATGTTTTTATTGATTTTTAGACAGAGAAAAAGAGGGAGGGAGAGACAGAGAAACATTCCTCAGTTGCCTCCGATACACGTCCTGACCGGGGATCACACCCGCAACCTATAAGTATGTGCCCTGACACCAAATCGAACCCACAACCTTTTGCTGACCCTCCAACCGAGACACCCAGCCAGAGCTAGGGTCAAAATTCTTTATACCCTGCTGATTTGTTGTGTCTGGAGCTTCTGCTCCAC
Organism: Myotis lucifugus; assembly: GCF_000147115.1. Lineage (NCBI taxonomy): Eukaryota > Metazoa > Chordata > Mammalia > Chiroptera > Vespertilionidae > Myotis > Myotis lucifugus. Next base: position 858,407 of record NW_005871450.1, on the reverse strand, counting down.
CCAATTCAACACCAAAAACCTAAGTCCATGTCACATCTATGAACACAGGTGACGTCTTCTTATTATCATTAATAATCTGCCTCACACCATTCAGAAGCCCAATAACAAGCCACATTCATGGGGTAACAAAATGAGTTTCAGCGTGCACTGACTTTGGCACTTGAATAGATTGAAGAGAAAAACTATGGAAACCAGAGAGGACTTCGTGGCCAAGGCGTCTTTGGCTTGAATGAATTCTCTCAGCTGCATCCCTGAATTTACTGGTGGCAAAGCTCACCTCTCTGCAACTCATGTGCCTATTTCTGTTTGAATAACCTCTGCCCCGACCCAGTCCTGCCTGTGCTTCTTGGACAGGCTCCCTGAGTAGAACACCATCCCTTGGAACGAGGCCTGATCCTGAGACTCCAGCCCCACTATCTACCAGTGGCTTGACCTTAATGACTAGACATGTGGGGGGAGGAGGGAGGGGAGGGGTGCACCTGCCTCTCCCATAACTGAAAGGGCAGACTTAGCCCATGCATGTAAAATACCTTTGAAGACTGCTGATCAACATTGCCACCTAACATTAGTTTGTTTGATTTGATTGTTGTTTTGTTTTCATTATTTTCCAACATTACTTATCTATAATAATAAAGGCGTAATATGCTAATTAGACTGGACAGCTGAACAACCTTCCAGAGGTCATTCCGGGCATCCTTCCAGACTAAGCCGCCATGGCAGGGGCTGAGGCAAAGGCAGTTAGGGGTGATCAGGCAGACAGGCAGAAGGGTTGGGGCAATCAGGCAGGCAGGCAGAGTGGTTAAGGGGGATCAGGCAGGCATGCAGAGTGGTTAGAGATGATCAGGCAGGCAGGCAAGCAGTCAGGGGCAATCAAGCAGGCAGGCAGAAGGGTTAGGGGCGATCAGGCAGGCAGGCAGAGTTGTTAGGGGCGATTAGGCAGGCAGGCGAGTGGTTAGGGGTGATCAGGAAGGCAGGCAGAGTGTTGGGGGTGATCAGGCAGGCAGGTAAGTAGTTAGGGGATCAGGCAGACAGGCAGAGGTGGTTAGGGGTGATCAGGCAGGCAGGCATGTGGTTAGGGGCGATCAGGTAGGCAGGCAGAGTAGTTAGAGGTGATCAGGCCAGCAGGTGAGTGGTTAGGGGCAATGAGGCAGGCAGGAAGAGTGGTTAGGGGCGATGAGGCAGGTAGGCAGCAAACTGTTAGGAGCCAGTGGTCCCAGATGACGAGAGGGATGTCTGACTGCCAGTTTAGTCCCGATCTGCTGCAGATCGGGCCTAAATCAGCAGGACACCCCCCAAGGGGTCCCAGATTGTGAGAGGGTGCAGGCCAGGCTGAGAGATCTCCCCACCCTGTCAATGAATTTTATGCACTTGCCCTCTAGTATATATTAGTGTGTGTGTGTG
>NW_005871450.1:854633-856906 GCF_000147115.1 Myotis lucifugus | reverse complement strand
ATATATAGCTAATATGCTAAGTGTCCTTCCCTCCATCCAATCGGTTGCTATGACACTCACCAACCACCAGAGGGCAGATGCTTAATGCAGGAGTTGCTGTGATGCACAGAGAAATGGCACCATGGACCTGGCGCCCACAGAGCAACACTTGGCTTCCCCCAAGTGGAACACAGGCCCCGCCACCACCCCGGAGGGACAGCCCACCAAATTGCGGCTGATGCTGCTGAGACCCCATGGCACAAAATGCAGCCCACAGCCCACACCAGCCCAGAAATGGTCACTGTGGGCACCGGGTTATGACGTCACATGGCAAGGCCCGACTTTCTCGCCCTAACTATGACTAGCCTCCTTGCAGTTTCTTCAGCCCAGGAGCACGACTTGCTTTGTAGCCAGGTGGAAACACTTTACACTGTAAATCAAATGTCTGTGAAGTGTTTTCCTGTGCCTTATCTCATTTGATCCCCACAGAAGTCCTGGAGTAGGTAGATAGGAGACTCAGTGGAATCCTATTTTCTTTTCATTAGCCAGAAAATGGAGATTTAGAAAGCTTAGAAACTTGACCCAATTGAAAAGAAGTTAGAAATGGTGGACCTTGAAAATGACTTTAGATTTTCTCACTGCACAGAATATAGTCAAACACTGCTGCAGTTAAATATTTTACTCTTCGTTCTCCCTGTGTGATCTGCAATAATAACCTCCTTCATTTTGATATTTACTGCTGTGTTGCTGACAATAACCTAAAAGAGATGTTGGGGTGCTTCAATGGTCTGGAAAAAAAGTTTAGCTAAGTCAGAAAGCAGGTCTAATTAAGCAAGTTTATTCTATATACATAAAAGGCTAAGTTGACTTGCGCAGATACAATACATATAAAGCTCTTGCTGGTGTCACTCGCACACATGTGTTTCCATCTGTCATTGTCGATCATGAATTTGATTGACACTTCTATTATAGAGAAAGTGCGAATAGCAATATTAAAATATTTCTTCTAACTAATTTCCTTTCAATGTGCATGAATTCGTGCACCAGGCCACTAGTCTGAGATAATTGGAGAAGGACCCAGGGTCGCAGGCTACAACTGAGCTGGAGAAAATACAGGGGTAGAGGTGATGGATGGAGGAGAAGAGAGATGGATGGGGGTGGTCTGAGTCCATTTGATGGCAGAAATGCTCTGCAGCTCTATAAGGACACATATGTAATAACTTAATCAATAAAAAATTTTAAAAAAAACATTAATTTTGTACTGTGGTAAGATCACCAAGTGTAAGCTCCGTGGATCTGCTCTACAACATAGTGACTATAGTTAGCAACACTGTATTTTCTTCACATTTTGAAGGCCATTTTAATAGAAATGGGTACATGAGAAGGCTACAAGACATACCAGATGAGTAAGAATCTTACACTTTCTCATTGCAATCATACTGACAGCTAAGGGTTAAATGGCCAAATGGGACTCAACCCATACCACATTAATTGTGCATGTGCCCTGACAATATGGCTTCCCTGTTATCCTTAACATGTACCCCTATTTACATCAAAAACTCACTGTGAACAATATATGAAACCTTGTGTGTAGGGGCCCATATCTGGAATACTGGAAAGCAAATTTAGGAATGAGGCAGCTGTTGTGGGGATCGATAGTTAATAACACTATGAGCTTTTGAGTCAGACTGACTAGGCTTATACTTTAGAGACTTGTTTAAAAAAAACAAGTTCTTCATAGAGTTTGGCCACCCTGGGCAATGTGGCTCAATTGGTTGGAGCATTGTCCCATGCACCAAAGGGTCAAGGGTTCGATTCAGTCAGGGCACATATGTAGGTAGTGGGTTTAATCCCCAGTTGGGGCCTGTACAGAAGGCAACCAGTCAATGTTTCTCTCTCACATGAATGTTTCCCTCTCTCTCTCTCTCTCTCTCTCTCTCTCTCTCTCTCTCTCTCCCTCTCTCTCTCTCTCTCTCTTTCTCTCTCTCTTCATTCCTCTCTCTCTCACATCAATAAAAACATGTCCTCAGGTGAAGATTGAAAAAAGTGTTTGGCCCTTGAGGCACACTCAAGAACATTATTATTATTTACTAGAGGCCTGGCGCATGAAATTGTTTGCAAGTATGGTCCCCAGGCCTAGCCTGTGATCAGGGCCATCTTACCCAACTGCCAGCAGCCAGCCCCACCCCCAGCCACCACCCAGGCCAGTTCCCCATTCATCATCCAGCAATGGAAGCCTGATGGCCCGGGGAGGGACTGAGAGGTCAGCCATTCCCGCCTGCTCCCCGGCCCCA
>NW_005871450.1:851396-853326 GCF_000147115.1 Myotis lucifugus | reverse complement strand
TGTCACCTTCTTATATAACATGCTTCGCTCACACCACCCCCTGCAACCGGATAAGAATCAACCTCCCCAGAGCCGTGCATGTGTGTTCCTAAGCCTGAGAGCATAAAATTCAAGATTATCTCTCAGCTGAAACCACAGGACATTGGCTCATGGCTTCATGTCCCTGAGTCTCAATAGCTTAAAATGAATTTAAAACAAGGCAAGGATGTTTGTAAAATCCCTTTGTTTTAGTGTTTCATGACCAGGCAAAGGGAGAGGGAAAGATGAAAAGGACCATCTGCTCTCACAGGGTGTTCAACCCCATGGATATGGACAAAAACTTGGTAAAGGCTAAGGAAGGGGGAGGGTGGAGGTAGGCAAAGAATGGAGAGGGACACCTGCAATAATGTCAACATTAAAATTTTTTAATTAAAAAAATACTAAAATGGCCCCTGCGGCATGGCTCAGTGGTTGAGCATTGACCTGTGAACTGTGCTGGGCTGCATATCTGGCGCTTCGGCGAGGCGAGGCACACCGTGCTCTCTGTTCCTAGGACACGCAGATAGGAAGGTGGTCACGGTACTGATGCTGGACTGTGTCGGGAACAAATTGTGTAAACAAGGCTTTGTAACTAACTTTGTGGTTTTTGCAAATAAAAACACTGTAACTCCTGTAGTCAGCACTGCAGTTCAGCCTTTGCTTCGGCAGGGTGCTGTAACTGTAGTCGCTGGCCAGCTTAATAAAGGCTCATAAATTTTGATCTGAGTCCCTGGTGGTCATCTCCACAGGTTGCCCCATTACATTTGGAGGCCCCCAGCGAGATCCACTCCAGCTGAGTTGCTGGTGGACACCTCAGACGCCCCAGGCGAGGACACTCCAGTCTCTGTCCCAGGTCCCAGGGAGGTGGAGTGTTTTCCTCCCAAAACTGCAATCCAAAAACGACGAACCAACTGGACCTACAGCGGGGAGGTAAGAATATGGTATCTGTCTGTGGAACGTTCCCCTTAGGACTCAAAAGAGGGCTGGACACAGCGGAACCTCAGAGTCCGACCGCCAGGACGCGACGGCATCTGGGGGTCCTGGTCTGGGCAACCTTAGGTTGCATTTGTCTGGTTTGTTTTGTCTTTGTTCGTTGTTGTCTTTGTCTTTGTCAAAATGGGTCAGGGTCAGTAGTCTTCGTCGACCCCCTTACAAGGTTTTCTTGAGAATTTTCAGGACTTCAAGAGACATGGAGAGAACTACGCCACCCCCATTAATTATTTTGATTTACAGAAATTTTGTGAACGAGAGTGGCCCACGTTTGGGGTTGGGTGGCCATCCACCAGGTCCTTTGATCTGGGGACAGCATATCGGGTTCAGCACATTGTTTATGGTCGTCCTGGCCACCCTGACCAAATTCCCTACATCTAGATATGGGTAGACATCCTCACTGAGAAACCCTGGTGGTTAAAGAAATGCCAATGCCCCGAAGAAAAATTGGGACAGAGACAGACTATTTTGCTGATAGACTCCTCAAAGGTGGGAAAAAGACAAACCCTAAGGTCCAAGGATGAGGTCTCAGGACGACAGCCTCCACCTTATGTCCCCCCACCTGGGACACCCTCGGGAAGCGGACCCAAGGCTCCTGTGGAGTCATCTCCCCAGCCTCCCCTGGGTACTCTTTCTGACCCAGGTCTAAGTCCAGAGGCGAAAGCCGGAGCAGGTTTCCGGGGTCTTCTCCCCTTTATCCCCCGATCCCTCAGGCCCCACTCCCTGGTGCAGGGCAGGCTGCGGAGTCGAGTTCCCCGCCACCACCACAACCTCTGCCATGGCCACCGGCACAAACTCTGTTGGCCAGAAACCCTTTTAGTCCACCCCACACTAGGACCGGGGCCTCTTATGGACCTCCAGGGGACCCCCAGAGAGGGGACATGAGGAGGCTTCCCCAAGTGGGCCAGCCCCATTGTTGCCA
>NW_005871450.1:839056-849720 GCF_000147115.1 Myotis lucifugus | reverse complement strand
GAGGAGGTAAGAGGACGCTCTCCACAGTAGAATCCAGGCAATACTCTCTATCCCACCCCCAAGATGAAGCGACAGGTACGAGAATTCCTTGGAGCGGTAGGGTATTGTAGGCTTTGGATTCTAGGTTTTGCTGAAATTGCAAAGCCTCTGTACACGGCCACAGGGGGCAAGGACCTTGACCTAAACTGGACAAAAGTAGAAGATAGGGCCTACCAGCAACTAAAACAGGCCCTAATAAGTGCCCCGGCCTTAGCCCTCCCTGACCTCACCAAACCGTTCCAGCTCTATGTGGTTGAATCCTGAGGTGTGACGAAAGGAGTCCTAACGCAAACTCTGGGACCCTGGAAGAGGCCAGTTGCCTACTTGTCAAAAAGACTAGTCCCAGTGGCTGCAGGGTGGCCAAGCTGCCTAAAGGCAATAGCAGCAACGGCAATACTGGTTAAAGAGGCTTCTAAATTAACTTTTGGGCAAGATCTATGGGTGGTGGCACCCCACTCAGTAGAGACTGTGTTGCGCAGTCCCCTAGAACGCTGGCTATCAAATGTCCGCATTACTCAATACCAAGTACTCTTATTAGACCCTCCCAGGGTGAGTTTTCTAAAGACTGCTGCCCTAAACCCAGCCACCCTCTTACCAGATGAAAGGGCAGAGCCCCTCATCCATGACTGTGAAGACACCCTGATGGCTCTCACCTCTCTACAGGCTATCTTACTGATCAACCCCTTGTCAACCCCGAGGAGACACTGTTTACAGACGAAGTAGCTTCATTGAGAATGGTGTCCGGTATGCTGGGGCAGCAGTGGTTACAAGGAATCGAGTCATCTGGGCACAAGCCTTAGGACATGGCACTTCTGCTCAGAAGGCTGAATTGATAACCCTCACACAGGCCCTGTGGTGGGGGAAGGACAAGAGAGTCAACATTTATACAGATAGCAGATATGCCTTTGCCACTGTACATGTCCACAGGGCTCTATACCAAGAAAGAGGGTTATTAACCTCAGGAGGCAAGGACATTAAAAATGCTCAAGAATTATTAAACTTGCCAAAACCCGTTTGGCTCAGTGGATAGAGCGTCGGCCTGTGGACTGAGGGGTCCCGGGTTCGATTCCGGTCAGGGGCATGTACCTGGGTTGCGGGCACATCCCCAGTAGGGGATGTGCAGGAGGCGGCTGATCAATGTTTCTCTCTCATCGATGTTTCTAACTCTCTGTCTCTCTCCCTTCCTCTCTGTAAAAAATCAATAAAATATATTTTTTAAAAAAAAAGAATTATTAAACTCCTCTCTGCCATATGGGGGCCCAAGGAGGTGGCAGTAATCCATTGCAAAGGGCATCAAAAAGACGACTCCCCTGTGGCCCAGGGAAACCAGTTTGCAGACAAAACAGCCAAAGAGACTGAAAAAAGACCAGTAGGGCCACTTGTAGTACCACCCCGGAATCTACAGCCAAACCCTGTTTACACCTCAGAAGAAAAGGAAACAGCCACAAAATTACACGCAAAAGGGACTTCCCAGGGATGGCTACTATTACCAGATGGAAGGCCTTTTGTTCCAGAGGCTTTGGGCTGAATCATCACCTCCCAGACACATCAAAGTACTCACCTGGGAGGAACCAAACTAGCTGAACTCCTGGGAAGGGAATACTACATACCAAGGCTACATCGGATAACCCGGGATATAGCCAGAAGGTGCCAAATTTTTGCCCAGGTAACCCCAAGCCCACCGGTGATGGTACCACTGGGAAGCCGGTTCTGGGGATTGAGTCCCAGTGAACACTGGGAAGTGGACTTCACTGAACTACACTGTGGACAAGGAGGTTACCAGTACCTCCTAGTGTTTGTAGACACCTTCTCCGGGTGGCCGGAGGCATACCCGACCAGGGCGAGACAGCACAGGTAGTAGTTAAGAAACTCCTCTCCAAAATTCTCCCCTGGTTTGGCCTAGCACTATACATGGGGTCCGACAATGGCCCGGCGTTCATCGCCAAAGTAACTCAATCCCTAGTTGAGGCCCTTAAGGTCACCTGGAAGTTACGTTGCATTTATAGACCTCAAAGGTCTGGAGAGGTAGAAAGGATGAATCAGACTCTTAAGGAAACATTGATAAAACTAAAATTAGAGACTGGCGAAAACTGGGTAAGTCTCCTCCCCTTTGCTCTGCTCAGGGCTCGATGCACCCCATATGTAAAAGGGCTGACTCCTTTTGAAATCATGTTCGGCAGACCGCCACCTCTCCTCCTGCGGCTGCAGGAGGAAGAGCTGGCCGCACTATCTAACCAAAATCTCCTCAAGTCCTTACAGGCACTCCAGACCAGCTCAGTGGCTGTGCACTAAATCGCCCGGGCAGCTCATCAGGAAGCCCGCTCGCCCAACCCTAACAGCCCACCTGTGTGTGCCCCTGGTGATTTGGTCTGGGTGAAGTGACACGATCCAGGTACTCTTGAGCCTCGGTGGGAAGGGCCTTTCCAGGTCATCCTAAGCACCCCAACTGCTGTCAAAGTCGGGGGAGAGAAGCACTGGATTCACTGCACACAAATCAAGAAGGCTGAAGACGCATCAGGACAATGGACTGTAGAGCGCACAGCAGACCCACTCAAGGTCAGACTGAAAAGGGACCCTGTCTAGGCATCCTCCTTTTATGCCTCCTGGTTTTGGCAAGTGGGAATCCCCACCAAGCTCCAGTTTACTCCTGGGAGGTCACCCGCACTCTGGACGGTAGAATCATTGGGAAGACCACCACCTCAGGGCCCCTGAAGCTGCATACTGATCTTTGCAAAATATTTGGGAAAGAATGGAACCACCCCCTCACCATAAGGGGATCTGGGATATTAGGGGAAAATGCTGGGTATGTATCTACACAGACATATGGATGTGGAAGCCTTAACCTTGAACAAGACCTATGGCGAACCCAGCACTATGTCTGCCCCCAAGAAGGGCCCCCAGAGTGTGGGGGTGAAAATGACTTTTACTGTACCTCTTGGGGCTGTGAAACCTTAGCCCCATGGAAGACCACTGACTCACTACTCCTGTTTACCAGGACAGTGAGGCCTGGGGCACCCACGGCCAACTGCTCGGTTGGGGACTGCAATTCAGTAATGCTACAACTTTTAGACTGGATGGCGGACTATTGGGAAGGGGGAAAAACATGGGTGATCTGACTATATGTGTCAGGCCGGGATCTGGGAGAACTTTTCACCATTCAACGTCTCACCCTTCCCCTGGTCTGAAACCCAGTGGTCTCCCTGCGCCCAATATTCCAACCTGAGCCCCTGCGGTCCCCCAGGCCTATGCAAGCTCCAACCCCGCCTCCATCTGTTCCGGGAACGCCTGACTGGAACAACACGGAGACACTGGAGCCAGCCCCAACACCAACCGGATCCTCGGGGGAACTTGAACCACCGCCAGATACATCTCATAGGGGTTTATTGGGTACACTAGAGGCTAGGTTCCACTTCCTTAACAAAACTTTACCCAATATGACTAAGGACTGTTGGTTATGTCTAAACCCTGAACCACCTTATTACATAGGGATCGGGGCAAATATCTCTTTTGGATCAAATGCTTCCGAAATTCGCAACTACTCAGTTGAAAGCTTGCCCTATGGTCTCTGCATATGGGGCCACCAGTTTCGAGGTCTTTCCTTAGAGGACTTACAGGGAGCTGGTACCTGTATAACCCCGGTAAATTACCCACTAAAGTCCTCTCCATATTCTTCCTCCTGTACCCAGGTAATAGAACTTCCTAAGAAATATGATGAATCCCTAAATAGATATTTTTTTGCACCAGAGGGTACCTGGTGGGCATGTAATAATGGAATTACTCCCTGTGCTTTCCCCCCATATTACTATCAAAATCAGATTCAGGCATTTGCACCCCAACAAAATACTCCCACAGGTATATTACTATTCAGGAGAAGGGGGAAGAGAACATCTACGGTTAGAGCCCAGGCGGTACAAAAGAGCACCAGTCCTGGTGCCCCTCCTCATCGAGCTAGGCATAGCAGGATCCATAGCTGTTGGGACAGCTGCCCTGGTAACTGGACAACAAAACTACAAGGAACTAGGGCAACAAATTGACCAAGACCTCAGCACTCTTGAAAAATCTGTAGGACAACTAGAAAACACTCTAAGCTCTTTAGCAGAAGTAGTTTTACAGAACCAAAGGGGGCTAGACTTGCTATTCCTTAAACAAGGTGGACTGTGCATAGTTTTGGGAGAAGTTTGTTGTTTTTAAACCAACCACTCAGGAGTTATTCGGGAAAGTTTAAGCCAGCTTAGAAAATGCCTCTTAGAGAGGAAAGAAGAAAAGTAGAAGGAAATTGGTATGAAAACCTCTTTACTCGGTCACCCTGGTTAACCACCCTCCTGTCAGCCATAGCCGGCCCACTGGTCCTGCTACTTAATAATTTCACTGTTCGGTCCATGACTCGCTAAATGCTTACTTAATATTATTCAAAGCAGAATCCAAGCTGTCAAACTCATGGTCCTCGACACCCACTACCAACAAATCCCTAAAGAAGGCTGGCAGGAAGCAGAATCAATGATTTGATTCACAATAAGACCAGTAGGGAATGTGCTGGGCTGCATATCTGGCGCTTGGGCCAGGCGAGGCACGCCGTGCTCTCTGTTCCTAGGACACATAGATAGGAAGGTGGTCACTGATGCTGTACTGTGTCGGGAACAAATTGTGTAAACAAGGCTTTGTAACTAACTTTGTGGTTTTTGCAAATAAAAATGCTGTAACTCCTGTAGTCGGCACTGCAGTTCACTCTTTGCTTCGGCAGGGTGCTGTAACTGTAGTCTCTGGCCAGCTTAATAAAGGCTCCTAAATCTTGACCTGAGTCCCTGGTGGTCATCTCCGCAGGTCAGCCATTACAGAACCAGGAGATCATAGTTTGAATCCCAGTCAGGACGTATGCCCAGGTTGCAGGCTCAATCCCCATTAGGGGGCATGCAGAAGGCAGCCAATCAGTGATTCTCTCTCATCATTGATGTTTCTCTTACTCTCCCTCTACCTTCCTCTCTAAAATCAATAAAAATATATTTTAAAAAAATACTAAAATGAATAAATAAAATGAGTTTTAAAAAAAACACAACAGAATCTATTTTATTTCCTGACTGTAGACTCTGCATCAGAAGCCCAACCAGCTCGCATGTCAGAGACTCAGAGAAGTGTGAGAAGCCAGCCATGCAACTCTCCATTTAGGAGGAAAATGAGGCTCAGGGAACTCCACAGGGGCACAGGGTGAGTTAAAACCAACCAGCTGCCCTACCTGGTTTGGCTCAGTGGGTAGAACGTGGGCCCGAGGACTGAAGGGTCTCGGGTTCAATCTGGACAAGAGCACATACCTCCATTGCAGGCTTGATACGCAGCCCTGGTCAGACACGTGTGGGAGGCAACCAATTGATGTGTCTCTCTCACATCAATGTTTCTCTCTCTGTTTCTCCCCCTCCCTTCCACTCTCTCTAAAAATCAATGGAAAAATATCCTTGGATGAGGATTAACCAAGAAACATTTTTTAATAACTAAAGAAATAAAACCACCCAGCCTCGGGGACATTCTCAGAGTGGGAGTTTCCCTGCCACATTCACACGTGACCATATTTATCTCCTCCAAAAGGCTTCCCTACCCTGGCTCAAAGTTCAAGTAACACTGGAAACTTGAACTGGCTCATTTTTTAGACCAGAAAGGCCTAGAGCCCTCATTTACTTGTGATGAAATACTTCCCTTCCTCTGAGCCTCAGTTTCCTAACTTGCAAAATGCACATCACAATCCCTTTCTCTCAGGACAATGTGAGTTCTATGTATTCAGAGCTTTGAGCTGGTGTGGTGACTCTACTGTCAGCAGGCGCTCTGTGAAAGCCACCTCATCCTGGTGTAAATCCATGGGCCATTTGTTTAACATAGTGAACAAAGAATAAAATACTTAGGAATGGATCTAGCAAAAGAAATTTAAAAATATACTCCTCAAACTACAGCACATGGTTGAAAGATATTAAAGAAGACCTAGCCCAGCTGAGGTGGCTTGGTGGTGGAACATCAATCTGTGAACCACGAGGTCATGGTTCGATTCCCGGTCAGGGCACATGCAAAGGTTGCAGGTTTGATCCCCAGTATGGGGTGTGCAGGAGGCAGCCAATCAATGATTCTCTCTAGGCATTGATGTTTGTGTCTCTCTCCCCTCTCCTTTCCTTTCTCTGAAATCAATAAAAACTTTTTAAAATTTAAAAAGACGAATAAATGTAGACTTACTATATAACCCGAAAATTCCACTTGTACATATATACTCAGGTTAGTAGGAAAAATTCAGTCTTTCTCCTCTGTTTCTCCCTTACTCTCACACAAGTACCCCACTCATAGTACTTTCAACACCAGAACTGTAAAGGTTTTCTCATACCAAACAATTCTATAACACTGGCCGGGTGTCCTTTAATTTAACTTCAAACTGACACTAGCTACTTGGGCATAGTATCAGATTCCACAGGTTAAGGGCTCAGTCCCTCAAGACTTCAGATGCCAATCACAAGCCCAGGTGGTCACCTGTGCTTCTGGCCAATAGGCTATAAATCAGAGGTTCCCATGAGCCCTGGTTGGGTTTAAGTTATTTGCTAGAGCAGCTCACAGAACTTGGGGAAGCAGTTTACTAACATTTACAAGTTTATTATAAAAAGGATATGATGGCCCTAGCGAGTTTGGCTCAGTGGATAAAGCATTGGCCTACAGACCAAAGAGTCCCTGGTTTGATTCCGATTAAAGGCACGTACCTTGGTTGCAAGCTTCTCCCCAGCCTGAGCCCTAACAAGGCTCCTTCAGGAGGCAACCAATTGATGTGTTTCTCTCACATCGATGTTTTTGTCTTTCTCTCTCTCTTGAACTCTCCCTATAAATCAATGGGAAAATATCCTCGGGTGAAGATTAACAACAAAAATAAAAAATAAAATTAACAAAATGGATATGATAAAGGATACAGAGGAAAATCCAAATGGAATACATGGGGTTTATGAGAGAAAGTGCGGGGCTTCCATGCCCTCTCCCAGTGAGACATTCTCCCAGCCCTAACATATGTTCACCACCCAGAAGCTCCCCAAATCCTGTACTTTTGGGACTTTTATGGAGGCTGCACCACATATAGGCATGATCCATCATACATTCCATTTCCAGGCCCTCTCCCCTTCCTGCAGACTGGGGTTGGGGCTGATGATTCCAAGCCTCTAATCATGGCTTGCTCTTTCTGGTGACCATTCCTCACTCAGGAGCCCACCAAGTGCCACCGAGTAAAACAAAACATATTCCCATCACCCAGAGCATTCCCAGGTATTTAGGAGCTCTGTGCTAGGAACTGGGGAGATCTGGTGGGAAAATTAACAGTGGTATATCCATACAATGGAATATTATTTCATAATTTAAAAATTAAAAAGAGCCTAGCTGGCATGGCTCAGTTGTTGAGCATCAACCTATGAACCAGGAGGTCAAGGTTCGATTCCCGGTCAGGGCACATTCCGGGTTGCAGGCTCGAACCCAATAGGGGGTATGTAGGAGGCAGCCAATCAATAAGTCTCTCCCATCATTGATGTTTCTATCTCTCTCTCCCTCTCCCTTTCTCCCTCAAATCAATAAAAATACATTATTTAGAAAAATAAAAATAATAAAAGGCCCTGGCCAGTGTAGCTCAGTTGGTTTGGGCATCATCCATGCAACTAAAGGTTGCTGATTTGATTCCCAGTCAGGGCACATGCCCAAGTTCCAGGTTCAATCCCCAGTAGGGAGCATGCAGCAGGCAGCCAATGGGTGTTTCTCTCTTCTATCAATGTTTCTCTCTCTCTCCCTTTCTCTTCCTCTTTCTCTCTAAAAAAATCAATAAAATATATTTTTAAATGACATAATCATACATACCACATGAATAAACCTTGAAGACATACGCTAAGTGAAAGAAAACAGGCACCAATACAACATGTGCTATGATTCCATTTATATATAAAATGTCCAAAATAGGCAAGTCTATAAAGACAAAGTCGACCAGTGCTTGCCAAAGCCTGGAAGGTGGGAAGTGGAGAACTAATGATGGGCAGTGGCTTTCTCTTGCAGCTAATGGAGCAGTTCTAAAATTGATTGTGATGATGACTGCACAACTATAAATAGACCAAAGACCATTGAATTGTACGGCTTAAATGAATAAATTGTGTGACATGTGAATTCTATTACTACAAAGCTGTTCAAAAAAACTGGGAGGTGGACACATTTGCGATCTTGCTCCCCAGCATATGTTGTTAATTCAGCTCAAATAAAATATTATAAAATGTCTCCACAATAAATAAATGAATGAAAATAAAAAACTGGGAAGCCGTTCCTAAAGGTGGTTTCGCATTTTACAGTGGACTTGAGAGAGGCCCACATGGTATCCCCTCCCCTGGCTTTATGGGGGGTCTCTCCCTGTGCCCTGTGAGGAGGGGGGTCCTCCTATTGACAGCCTGGTCAGGAACCCTAGAATCCAGGCCTGCTTCATGCATTTTCTGGCTAAGACAACTTTGGGGAACCATTTTAACTGCTCTGGCCCTGTCTTGTCATCTATAAAATGAAAATACCACTGATTTTGATCCATAGTTTTGTTACCAGATTCAAACCAGAAAACATATGTTAAGAATTAAAAGTTCCCTGGCCAGTGTGGCTCAGTTGGTTGGACCATTGTCCCCATACACCGAAAAGGTTGCAGGTTTGATTTCTGATCAGGGCACATACCCAGGTTGCGGGTTTAATCGATGATTGATGTTCTCACATTAATGTCTCTCTCTCTCTCTCTCTCTCTCTCTCTCTCTCTCTCTCTCTCAAATCAATAAACATATCCCTTGGTGAAGATAAAAAAATGTTCAAAGGACCAAATGGAAATTTTGGAGTTTAAAAGTAGGATGATGAAAATTAAAAACTCACTAGAGGGACTCAAAAGCAGATCTGAACTAGCAAAAAAAAAAAAGTTGGCAAACTTGATAAGTGAATAACAGTATCCAATCTGAAAAGAAGAAGGAAGAGAAATGAAAAGAACATCAGAGACCTGCCGGACACTATCAATAGAACAACATACACATAATGAAAGTACTAGAAGGAAAAGAGAGGAAAGGGCAGAAGTAAGATCAATTTGGGGGGTACTGGCATCTCAACAGTGTTGTCTGCTCACCACACACATGGATATCTTGCCACTGATTTAGGACTTTTTCCATTTCTTCCTACAATGTTCTGTATACATCAAACAGGTGGATTTTGTGATATGTAAATTATACTTTGATAAAGCAAGATGAGAAACAAGACTAAAGGGAAGTTTCTTGGGTACTTACACTGGGTCCCATGATCTGGATCATTACTCAGTCAGACGGAGAGATGGACATTGTGTTTTTTCTCTTCCAGGCCTTGAAGGTTCTTAATACTACCCACAAAGCCCTAGGCATCTCTCCTGGGGATAATCTATTTATGTCCTGCATCAACCTCATTAATTTTCATCATTTCCTATCAAGCTAAGAGAACCAGGCACACCTCCTCCTTTGTTGCTCCAAGCCCGACTCCTCCACCCCAGCTTACTTGCTCTGCTCCTGAGTGCCTGGGTGGGGTGCGATGGCCTCCTCCCCTGGGCTGTGAATATATGTGATTAGATACTGCTGTCCATCTGGTCTGTGCAGTGGTGGGTGCTGTGCATGGGGTCATCTCATACTATGTAAGGTGTGGTGTCCCTCCCTCACCAATGGTGTGACAAGGAGGTGATCAGAACAACATGGCTATTTCCTTCACAATCCTACCAGGACTATGGAAAAAGTGGGGTCAGTCCTGGCCAGGTAGGTAGCTCAGTAGGTAGAGCATCTTCCCTATACCCAAGGTCACATACAAGACTCAACCAATGAATGCATAAATAAGTGGAACAACAGATCCACAAGTCTCTCTCTCTCTCTCTCTCTCTCTCTCTCTCTCTCTCTCTCCCCCCCTCTCTCTCTCTCTCTCTCTCTCTCTCTCTCTCTCTCTCAAAATCAATAAATAAAATTTTATTTAAAAAAATTAGTGGGGTAAATGGTTCACTTGTTTGGCAACCTGCAGACCTCTACCCTCCTCCTAGAAGTGTGCTGTGACTCATTGTTTCTACCCCAGACCCCAGACTGAAAAGAGAAAAAGGAAAAAGCTGACTTCTCTCTCCTTTCTCTCTCTCCTCCCCTCTGCTTCTGCATAGGTTGAGCGTCGACCTATGAACCAGGAGTGAGAATCATCAATCAGGCTGTCTCCTGCATGCCCCCCACTGGGGGTCAAGCCTAAAACCAGGGCATGTGCCCTGACCCGGAATCCAACCGTGACCTCCTTGTTCATAGGTCCACCCTCAACCACTGAGCCACACCCACCAGGCGCAAGCTGTAATATTAACACAGTGCCCAACATTGTGGTAAGAACTTGACCTCAAAAAATCTCACACAGTCCTAGTGGAAGTACTAACAGTTCACCATCCTATATAATAAAAGGCTAATATGCTAAGTGTCCAGTCATCCAGTCAACCAATCAAAACATAATATGCAAATGATATGCATACAATCACTATGATGTGCACTGACCACCAGGGGGCAGATGCTCCGACTGGTAGGTTAGCTTGCTGCTGGGGTCCGGCCCATGGGGACTGAGAGTTGAGACTTGTGACAATGGGG
>NW_005871450.1:835741-838429 GCF_000147115.1 Myotis lucifugus | reverse complement strand
CTCAGCGCTTAGCTTCTGCACCCGCCGCGCAGTCTCGGGAGGCAGAAACTGCGTGGTGGGCTCAGCGCTTAGCTCTGCGTCAGCCTCACAAGCCCCAGAGGCGGAGCCGGCGCAGCATGCTCAGCGCTTAGATCTGCGCCCAGGGGCTGAGCAAAGCACAGCTGACTCAGTGCTTAGCTCTGCACCAGTGAATGAGCTGGCGCAGCAGACACAGCACTTAGCTCTGCGCCGGCCTCACGGGCCCAGGTGGCAGGGACTGCACAGTGTGTTCCGCACTAAGCTCTGTGCCTGCCAAGCAAGCCCCCGGAGCAGGGCCGGTGCGGCAGGTGAGGGGCTTAGCTCTTTTCAGGCTTCGCTCTTCGGTTGCCACACCGGCCTTTGCTCACTGCATCTGCCCAGGACCAGCAGGCTTCGCTCGGTAGCTTGGCACCTACATATGCAAATTAGCCGCCATGTTTGTTGGCGGTTAATTTGCATATCACCCTGATTAGCCAATGGGAAGTGTAGCAAATGTACGGTCAATTAACCTTTTTGTCTTTTATTAGATAGGATGCTATCCACAGTGTGTCCCTGGCATCACACCTACCCACCCACCCACCCGACACCTCTTTTTGTGTTCGTACGTGGCTTAGGTCCAATCGGGCCACACATAAAGGGACTTCAGACCTTCTGCTTATCTTTCTTTTTCTACCTTCGGGTCTCAACGCTGCTCAGAAGAAAGGAATATCAGTGAAGGCAGGGATATACCTTGGGTTTTGTGTCATTAAACAAGATGTCCGTGAAGATCTCTGAACAAGATGATGGCGTTAACCTAACAATTATGGCTTCCCAGCTGCTACCTGATCATAGCCTGCTTCCCCACTTTGGCCTATCTTTTCAGCTCACTTCCTTCTCTTCCCTCTCTTATCTATTGTGTTCTAGCTGAGGCTGGTATTCAGAATATTTGACAATGACACTGGCCAATCTGAATGGACACAGTTATAAAAGCCAGTCCAGCCCTACCAGTGCCTCGCAGTTGAATATCAACACTGCAATTTCTTACAATTCCCCATATTCACCAAGTTGACTCACAGCTCCAGGACTTTGTCCTTACTGTTTCCTTTGCTACCTCATCAAACCCCCCATTTTCACAAAGCTAACCTGTATTCATCATCTCAACTCAGATATCTACTCCCTGAAAACACCAAATTCATTTAGGTAGTTTGGCCTTCCTTTAGTTTTTTGCTCTTATACCTGAGATACAGTGCCTACTGAGTTGTATTGAATTATTTACATCCCTTTCTCCTTCAAGACAATGATCCTAGATGGAACTAAGCACAGAGTTTGAAAGTCATGTTGGATGGGGTTCTGACAGCCAAGAAAATCAGTTGGGAAAGAGTGGGGAGGTGGCAGTAATAGGCCTTGATTAGAAAGACTTGGGGAAGACAAGGTAGCAAGGAGAGAACTCCAAAAGCAGGACATACTCTTAAATTGTTCCTCTCTTTCCTCCTCCAGCTCCCAATATGTCAACAACCTTCCACTGTCCAACCTGTTTAGCTTTGGGGGCCTGTTCGAGTGCGCCTTCTCTTCCCTGTCCCATTGATACAACTCGATGCTATCAAGGGAAACTTCGGGTTGCTGGAGGTAAAATGAACATCTGATGGATTCAGAGACTGGAAAACTAGACATCTGAGTGGATCCCAAGAGGTTCTGACACTCAGGGATCCAGGAATGAGGAGGGACTGGATTCCTCTCTGGTTTTCTAAAACATCTATGTGTCTCACCATCCTTCCTTGTTCCATAGGAGACATCGACTCAACTTTGGAGGTCAAAGGCTGAACATCTGTACCTCACTGTTGGCTGATGTCTGGGATATTCACAAGTGGACCCATGTGGGTAAAGGAAATGTGTCCATACCAATCTCTCATTCAATCCTGAAAGGTTGAAAATGGGGCCACCACCTGGCTTCCCATTTCAGTTGGGAGGTTTGGGCTATTGCTGCTGCAATTGCTATAATGGCTTGACAATGTTCCTGGGGAGACATCTGTCTGGAGTCACAGGACACCTCTTTGGACTGGGAGCCTCTGAATGCTGGCCATGAGTTGATGAGCAGGTGGAGAATTGACGAACAGAAGGTTCCTATGGATGTGTTTGACATTTCTAATAAAGTTTCTGCTCTGCTTTGTATGTGCCCCCAGACTCAAAGTGAATTTTAGTGCTGAGAGGGCCTTTAAATGTATCTCCTCTAACCCACAACTTTGGCAGAAATGGAATCACAGATCTGGAAAACTTGAGTGAGTTTCACACATTACATAGCTATGGGCAGAGCTAAGACCAGAGCTGTGATATTTTGACCTAAGTCTGGTTTTCCTTTCACTTAATAGGCTACCTTCTCTTGCGAGCTGAACAAAAGACTAGCATTGATCTCCTCTGGAGCACTCCCAGCCCAATCTTAATGCCAAAGTAGGCTGTTTGGGGTTCTAGTATTTTTCTGGGAGGTATGGAAGAATGAGAAAAATCAGACTCCAAATTCTTCAATTATCATGGGCCCCATTTCCCTATGTCCTATCTGTTCCTTGCCCACTTTACATAATTCCATCCCTTATCTGCCACCTACTTAATGCCTCTTCAGTGGACAGAGGAAATTTAGGAGGGAGCTGGGCCTGAAGCTTTGGGGAGGGGTGATATTTTTAGATTCTCATGCTTATT
>NW_005871450.1:832654-835635 GCF_000147115.1 Myotis lucifugus | reverse complement strand
CTGCCAGCCTGGTCACTCCACACAGCCTGCTTGTTTAGTCGTTTGGTCATCCCTCACTAACCCCCCTGCCGGCCTGGTCATAGGCAGCTATCTTTGAGGGCACAAGGGTTAGTTTGCGTATTAACCCTTTATTATATAGGATGAGGTTTGTGTATGCTCACTTCCCGGTCAACATCATTATTCAGGAGAATGGTTCTCTTGTTAAAACCAGCACAAATTGTGTGGCTTAGTGGTTGAGTGTCGACCTATGAACCAGGTTCCATTCCCAGCCAGGGAACATGCCAGGGTTGTAGGCTCCATCCCCAGTGGTGGTGGGGTGCAGGAGGCAGCTAATCAATGATTCTAATCATTGATGTTTCTCTCCATCTACCTTCCTTTCTGAAATAAAAACATATTTTTTAAGAAACGGAAATTTCTGTCCCGGCCAGCATTGTTCAGTGGTTAGAGCATTGTTCTGAACACCAGAGAGTCAAGGGTTTGATTCCTGGTCAAGGGTACATACCTGGACAGTTTTGATCCCTGCCCCCAGTTGAGGCGCACATAGGAGGGCAACCAATTGTGTCGCGCTCACATCAATGTTTCTCTCTCTCTCTTTTCCCCTACCATCCACTCTCTCTAAAAATCAATGGTAAAAATATCATCACTCCACAGGTGAGGATTAAATAAAACAACAGAAATTTCTTGCCTTGCTTAGTGTGGCTTAGTTGGTGGAGCATCATCCCATACACTAAAAGGTCACAGGGCACCTACCCAGGTGGTGGGTTTGATCCCCAAGAGGGGGTGTGTATAGGAAGGAATAAATGTTTCTCACATCAATATTTCTCGCTCTCTCCCTCTCATTTTCTGTGGGTCTTTTGTTCTGAGGTGGGTCTCTTGTAAACCACATATAGTTGGGTCATGATTTTGTATTGATTCAGCTACTCTATGTCTTTTGATTGTGGTATTTAATCCATTTACATTTAAGCTTACCATTGATAGGTACTCATTTATTGCCATTTTAATTCTGTATGCCTAAGTTTCTCTCTATTTCTTCTGAAAACAACAAATTAAAATGACAATGAGGTATCATCTCACACCTATCAGAATGGCTACCATCAACATATCAATAAATGACAAGTGCTGGCGAGGATGTGGAGAAAAGAGAACCCTAGTACACTGCTGGTGGGAATACAGACTGGTGCAGCCACTGTGGAAAGCAGTATGGAGTTTCCTCAAAAAATTAAAAATGGAACTCCCATTTAGCTCAGTGATCCCACTTCTAGGAATATATCCCAAGAAATTAGAAATACCAATCAGAAAGAATGTATGCACCCCTATGTTCATAGCAGCACAATTTATAATAGTTAAGATCTGGAAACATCTCAAGTGCCCATCAGTAGATGAGTGGATGAAAAAGCCGTAGTACAGCCCTAACCAGTTTGGCTCAGTGGATGGAGCATCGGCCTGCAGACTGAAGGGTCCCAGGTTTGATTCCGGTCAAGGGCATGTGCCTTGGTTGCGGACAAATCCCCAGTGGGGGCTGTGCAGGAGGCAGCTGATCACTGTTTCTCTCTCATTAATGTTTCTGACTCTGTCCCTCTCCCTTCCTCTCTGTAAAAATACAATAAAATATATTTTCAAAAAAGAAAAAGAAAAATCCGGGGTACATTTATACCATGGAATACTATGCAACTACAAAAAAAAAAAATCTCTTACCCTTTGGGACAGCATGGAGAAAACTGGAGAGTAGTATACTAAGTGAAATAAGTCAGCCAAAGAGCAACAAGTATCACATAAGCTCACTCATATGTGGAATCTAATGAACAAAAAAAACTGACAAACAAAATAGATCCAGAATCATGGAGGATCCTCAGAGGAAAGGGAGAGAGGGAAGAGATCAACCAAAGAACTTGTATGTACATATGCATAACCCATGGACACAGACAATAGTTGGGTGAAGGCCAGGGGACAGGAGTGGGGAGGAAGGGGTGATAATGGGGTGGGAGCTGAAATGGGACATCTGTAATACTTTAAACTATAAAGATAGATTTATTTTTAATTCAGTCATGGGTTGTTTCTGAGGCTGGCTTGGAGGTTAGTTCTGACCGCAGGAGGAATCCTATTAGCTGTCGCTTTTCCTAGTTCTCCCTAGCTCAACAGCTAGCCTGGGGGTTAGCTTGTCATGGAGCCACCCGACTCCTCTGCATTGATGACCACCACCATCTCCATTGTTAACAAGACTGCCCTTTGCCGTGAACTCCCTCCACACATTCTGTTCCAAATAAAGTCACTTTCTAAGGAAGAACGTTGAAGCTCTCTGTTTTTTTTAATATTTCTTTATATTTATTTATTAAACTAGAGGCCTGTTGCACAAAAAGATTTGCACAATAGGCCTTCCCTTCCCCAGGCTTCCAGCACCAGTTTCCCTCCGGCACCCGGGACCCATGCCTTCGCTCAGGCCAGAGCCACCTTCAGCGCCTTCGCTGCTCCACTTCGCACCTACATATGCAAATTAACCGCCATATTTGTTGCATATCTCACTGATTAGCCAATGGGAGGTGTAGCGAAGGTATGGTCAATTACCCTGTTTGTCTATTATTGGATTAGATTGATTGGGGTGACATTGGTCAACATGACATATAGGTTTTAGGTGTGGGTTCCTATGTTACAAGATCTGTGTATTGCACCGATGTGCCCACCATCCAAAGCTAAATCTTCTCGTCACCTTATATTAAAACCCCATCTCCCCCGCCCACTCCCTCACCACTTCTTAACGTGTTCTTATTAGGTATTTTTATATTTGAGAGAGAGAGAAGAAGGGAGAAGGCAGAGAGATATAACCATCGATGAGAGGAGGACATCTACATCAATCAGCTGTCTCCTAGCACGCCCTCTGCTGGGGATAGAACATGAAATCCATGCATGTGCACCGGCCTAAGAATCGGCCCTGATGACCTCCTGTTGTCATGGGATCACCAAATCAAGAACTGGGCCCGCCCCGT
>NW_005871450.1:827521-831969 GCF_000147115.1 Myotis lucifugus | reverse complement strand
TTTAAGTTATAGTTTCAATCCTGACCCCCTACATTATATAGGCCACGAGTGGTGACCCCCTAGTGACTAAAGCTCCCACATCCCACTGTCATATCCCTCCCTGGGGCTGATAAAGCCCCCAGAACACAGGTTTGGCTCCGGCTTTCAGGTCCTTTATTTCTGGCACCTGTGAATTGTGCCTTTTCAAAACCCAACTTATTTTACTGAAAGACTTTTTCTACAATATATTCCTTTTGAAAAGTGTCTGAGGGCAAGTATGGGTCAGGTTCTACACTTAGGACCAATGCCAGGACAAACAACACAGTCCAGCTTGTCTTCCCAAATATTAGAGTCCCGCAGGGAGATGGGCAGTTGAGTTGCAATTAGAGAGTGAAAGGCTGGGAGAACATGACCAGACATCCTTCTACTTGAGGAGTCAGAGAATATCTCCAGAAAGAAATAACATTTTAGTGAAGTCAGACAAGACAAACTATCTATGGCAGGCACCAGCCCTCTCTGGCCTAAGTGCCCCTCCTGCCCCAGCGGCCTCCCCACACCTTTGCCATTCAATCAAGTCCACAGAAAGGACAGCTATGATGTGTGCTGATGCTTCAGGGTCTGGAGGAGGAGAGGGCCGAATGTGAAGATCCTGTGTGATCCAGCTAGTCATTCAGACCGCCTCCCACCTGAAAGATGGTTTCTTTCGGGAAAAGACAACAAAGTCACACCTGCAGAGAAAGCAGTTTATTGCCAGGTGAGGGGGACTCAAGTTGCAGGGAAAGAATGTCACCTCTGTCACTCAGAGTATGCCCTCCATGCTTGCGATGTCTTGGTTTTCTGCGCTTCAGGTTCAAAGGCTTGACTGAATCCATGGCTGTGGGTAGGGTCACTCTAGGGACATGAAACACGGTCTTGATGTCAATGTGAATGAGTTCTATTGATTTCTTCCAATCAGCCCCCTGGAGTGTTTCCTTTCTCTGTTTCTCCCTGCTCTCCCCCAGCGCTACTCCAGCTCTCTCACACTCCCTCAAAAGACTGTGCATTGCACTCTCTCTTCCTCTCCTGCCTTCTCACCCTCTACCTTCCCTTACCCCTAATCCTCCCCAATCCTTCCTTCCATGTCTTATCTGCAAAATCTGTTTCTTCTTCCTTTTCTAAATCTCCTCTCTCCATTGTTTGCATTCTGTCTTTGTCTTTTACTCTATTCACTTTTTCTCCCTTTTCTTTCCTGTCCAAACCTCTGCTCCTCACCCTTCCTCCTCTCCCCATTTCCCTTCCCCAACTCCTCAACATCTCCTCCATCCTCTCTGCATCACCTGACTCCATCTCTCTAACCAACTCTGTCCTTCCCTACTCATCCCACTTTTCTCTTCCTCCCCAGACGCTCTTACCCTGTGCTACTAGTCGAAGCAGTTCTTCCAAGCTCCATCCTTGTCGTAGTTTGCAGTGACTGAGCACCACGACTTTTTAATGAAACTCCCATTTGTTGTGCAAGTGTGATACAATTTGTTCTTATAGTTAAAGGGGAAAAAGCAGAGGGCACGGTCTAAAAAGCAGAACAAAACAGTGTGAAAATTAGCTGTGGTGAGGCTGTGTTAGTCTTAGCAAGAGAAAGGGGGTATGAATGGAACACAGGGGGCTGGGTGAGGAGATGATTGAGGCTTCCACCTGGGAGTTAATAATGGAAATCCCCAACATGCTCCTCACCTGAGGAAAAGCAGCATGCTTACCATCCTTTGTGCAATATTTCCATATCCCTGAATATTTTTCATCTAGAGAACACCAACGGTAAAAAGAGTCCTGTTGAGTGCAATCATAATACGTCTTGCCTTCATAGGTAAATGGGAAAACACAGGCTGCCACTGAAAAAGGAAGCAGGCATTGTTCTCGTCACAGCTCTTAGGCATCATGAGCTCTGCAGTGATTCTGGCTACGTTTCTGTTCAAGCCACCCAACCCCGACAAAGGGCCTGTGCATCCAGAGGCCCCTGCTAAGCACCAGGGGTGTCCAGATCCCTATGGCCTGGTGCTTATCCTGTGACAGTTGTAATGTCCCATGACATTATTTACCCAGAGACATTTATTTCTTGTGGGCATTGGAGTTCCAGGAGACAGTGAAGTTTGCCAGACCACAAAGCAGCCTGATTTGGGATTATAATTTCATTCAATCCTTACCCTAAGGTATGTTTTTATTGATTTTTAGAAAGAGAAGAAGAGAGGGAGGGAGAGACAGTGACAAACATCCCTCAGTTGCTTCCCATACACGTCCTGACCAGGGATCAAACCTGCAACCTATAAGTATGTGCCCTGACACTGAATCGAACCCACAACCTTTTGCTGATCCTCCAACCAAATGAGACACCCGGCCAGAGCTAGGATCATAATTCTTTATACCCTGCTGATTTGTTGTCTGGAGCTTCTGCTTCACCTGATTCAACACCAAAAATCTAAGTCCATGTCACATCTATGAACACAGGTGATGTCTTCTTATTATCATTAATAATCTGCCTCACACCATTCAGAAGCCCAATAACAAGCCACATTCACGGTGTAACAACACTTTGGCACTTGAATAGATTGAAGAGGGAAACTATGGAAACCAGAGAGGGCTTCGTGGCCAAGGCGTCTTTGGCTTGAATGAATTCTCTCAGCTGCATCACTGAATTTACTGGTGGCAAAGCTCGCCTCTCTGCAACTCATGTGCCTATTTCTGTTTGAATAACCTCTGCCCCACCCAGTCCTGCCTGTGCTTCTTGGACAGGCTCCCTGTGTAGAACACCATCCCTTGGAATGAGGCCTGATACTGAAACTCCAGCCCCTCTATCTACCAGTGGCTTGACCTTAATGACTAGACACCTGGGGGGAGTGGGTGGGGACGGGTGCACCTGCCCCTCCCATTACTGACAGGGCAGACTTAGCCTATGTTGTAAAATACCTTTGAAGAATGCTGATCACTGTTGCCACCAAACATTAGTTTGTTTGATTTGATTGTTGTTTTTGTTTTCATTATTTTCCAACATTGCTTATCTATAATAATAAAGGTATAATATGCTAATTAGTCTGGACAGCTGAATGACCTTCTGGATGTCATTCCGGACTTCCATACAGATAAAGCCACCTTGGCAGGGGCTGAGGCAAAGGCAGTTAGGGGCAATCAGGCAGTCAGGCAAGCCATTAGAGGCTATCAAACAGGCATGCAGAAGGGTTAGGGGTGATCAGGCAGGCAGGCAGAAGGGTTAGGGGTAATCAGGCAGGCAGTTGAACAGTTAGGGGCATCAGGCAAGTAGGCACAGTGGTTTGGGGTGATCAGTCAGACAAGCAGAGGCAGTTAGGGGTGATGGCTTGCAGTTAGGAGAAATCAGGCAGGCAAGTAATTGTTAGTGATCAGGCAGGTTAGTGGTTAGGGGCAATGAGGCAGGCAGGCAGGTTTGCAGTTAGGAGCCAGTGGTCCCAGATTGTGAGAGGGATGTCTGACTGCCAGTTTATGCCCGATCTGCTACAGATAGTGCCTAAACCAGCAGGACATTCCCCGAGGGGTCCCGAATTGTGAGAAGATGTAGGCCCGGCTGAGGGACCTCCCCACCCTATCCATGAATGTCATGCACTGGGCCTCGAGTATATATATAGCTAATATGCTAAGTGTCCTTCCCTCCATTCGACGGGTTGCTATGACATGCACCAACCACCAGGAGGCAGACACTCAATGCAGGGGTTGCTGTGATGCACAGAGAAATGGCACCGTGGACCTGGTGCCCACAAAGGAACATCCGGCTCCCCCCAAGTGGAACACAGGCCTCACCACCACCCTGGAAGGACAGCCCACGAAATTGCACCTGATGCTGCTGAGACCCCATGGCACAAAATGCAGCCAACAGCCAAGACCATCACAGAAACTGTCGCTGTGGTCACTGGGTAATGACCTCACATAGCAAGGCCCGGCTTTCTCGCTCTAGCGATGACTAGCCTCCTTGCAGTTTCTTCAGTCTAGGAATACAACTTGCTTTATAGCCAGGTGGAAACATTTCACACTGTAACCAAATGTCTGTGAAGCGTTTTCCAGTGCCTCATCTCATTTGATCCTCACAGAAGTCTGGGAGTAGGTAGATAGGAGACTCAATGGAATCCTATTTTCTTTCCATTAGCCAGAAAACGGAGATTTAGAAACCTTAGGAACTTGACCTAACTGAAAAGAAGTAAGAAATGGTGGACCTTGAAAATGACTTCAGGTTTTCTCACTGCACAGAATATAGTCAAACACTGCTGCAGTTAAATATTTCACTCTTTGTTCTCCCTCCATGATCTACAATAATAATCTGCTTTGTGTTGATATTCACTGCTGTGTTGCTGACAATTACCTAAAGGAGAAATTGGGGTGCTTCACAGGGCTGGAAAAAGTTTAGCTACATCAGAAAGCAGGGTCTAATTAAGTAAATTTATTCTATATCTATAAAAGGCTAAGTTGACTCGCGC
>NW_005871450.1:804681-826510 GCF_000147115.1 Myotis lucifugus | reverse complement strand
ATCACGAACATCTTCCCTGGCTGCCAGCAGCCAGCGGCCAGGCGGCCTGCCACCACCCATTTCAGTTCCCTGTTCGCTATCCAGAAATGGGAGCCTGACAGCCAGGAAAGGGACCAAGTGGTTGGCCGTTCCTGCCCACTTGCCATCCCCACTGCCCTACCGTTCACCATCTGTGTGTGGGGCAACCATCTCCACAAGGACCTTGGCCTGGTGCCACCCGCATTTCCCGCCACCCAACCCAGGTCCTCATTCACCATTGGAGATTGGAGCCTGCTGACCAGAGAAAGGGACTGAGAGGTGGTCAGTGCACCTCATAGTGTCTGGTAGAGCAGTCGTTCTGGTCGTTCTGCCATTGTGGTCACTGGGCTTTTATTATATAGGATAATTATTACTAGTGGCCCAGTGCACAAAATTCGCACGTGGAAGGGAGGGTGTCGTTCAACCCGGCCTGCACTCACTCCAATCAGGGAACCCTTGGGGGATGTCCGACTGCCGGTTTAGGATCGATCCCACAGGGCAGTCGGACATCCCTCTCTCAATCCAGGACCACTGGCTCCTAACCACTCACCTGCCTGCATGCCTAATCACCTCTAACCACTCTGGCTTCCAGCCTTATCACCCCTAACTGCCCCCCATTGCTGACCTGATTGCCCCCAACTGCCATCCCCTGCCAGCCAGCTTGCCCCCAAATGCCCCTTCCTGCTGACATGCTTGTCCCCAAATGCCCCCTCACCCCCGCCTGCCTGATCACCACTAACCGCCTCTGCCTCAGCTCCACCACCATGGCTTTGTCTAGAA
This sequence comes from Myotis lucifugus, assembly GCF_000147115.1. Classification (NCBI taxonomy): domain Eukaryota; kingdom Metazoa; phylum Chordata; class Mammalia; order Chiroptera; family Vespertilionidae; genus Myotis; species Myotis lucifugus. Next base: position 825,712 of record NW_005871450.1, on the reverse strand, counting down.
AGATGTCTGGAAGGTCCCCCGGAAGGTCTCCCAATCTAATTAGCCTATTATCCTTTTATTAGTTTAGATTATTATTAATTTTACCATTAACTCATTTCTGGTGCACTTTCTTCCACCCTAGTCCCAGCCTCTCTCCTCTCCCTTACCTGCATTCACATGGCCCACTTGGAGAAATACATAGGCACCAATGCAGATGAGAAAGATTCCCACGTTCGGTACCATGGCTGCTGGCCTTCTCGTGACTGATGAGCCTCTGTCGCCTTCTTATATAACATGCTTCTCTCACACCACGCCCTGAACTGGATAAGAATCAACCTCCCCAGGGCCATTCGTGTGTGTTCCTAAGCCTGAGAGCATAAAGTTCAAGATTATCTCTCAGCTGAAACCACAGGACATTGGCTCATGTTTTCATGTCCCTGAGTCTCAATAGCTTAAAATGCATTTAAATGAGGCAAGGATGTTTGTAAAATCTCTTTGTTTTAGTGTTTCAATGACCAGGCAAAAGGAGACGGAAAGATGAAAAGGACCATCTGCTCCACAGGGTGTTCAACCCCATGGATATGGACAATAACTTGGTAAAGGCCATGGAAGCAGGAGGGTGGAGGTGGGCAAAAAGGGGAGAGGGACTCCTGCAATAATGTCAACATTAAAAAATTTTAATTAAAAAAATACTAAAGATTCGAAGATGGCGACCAGCAGGAAGGTAGGGAGGGAGAGAGTGTGAGAAAGCAAGAGAGTGATAGAGGAGTGTGTGCAGTTGTGTGGTGTGTGTGTGTGTGTGTGTGTGTGTGTGTGTGTGTGTGTGAGCTAGGGACAGTTAGATTCTGCAGATCTTTTAAGGGGCTCCAAAATGGGAAGTCTTAGATGGCGGAATCCCGCTCCTAGCGCGGACACAACTAGGCGGCCAGTGCAGGCACAGAGACCACGCCATCTTGAGAAACAGAGCTGCTTGAGACCAGGATCCTGGGCTCAGCACCACCCAGTCTGGTCTCAGATGCAAACCAGGACCCTGCAGCCACTGGGGACAGAGAACCGGAACCACAGCTATAGATTCACAGACACCAAGAATCCAGACATCCTGGCAGCAAATTTCTGTGAGTAACAGAGCCCATCCCCTTCTCCGCAGGCTTGCGGGCAGCACCATAGTAACTCATAGACCCAGAAATCATAGCATGGGAACTCCCCAACACTGGGAACTTGTTCCCCACAGCACAGACTCCGGTACCTCGATTCTCCAGGCGGGAGGCAGCACTAAGCACCTGTGACTTAACTCTGTTTCTTATCACCTGCGCTTGGGATCCCTGATTCCCTGTGCATTCACACTAAGGCCAATGACTCCAATTCTTGGTGCATGCGCACACAGGGACCTTGATTCTAATGAGAGCCCACGCGAAGCAACAGAGACTCTGATACTGGATTCTTGGGGAACTCTGACTCCTGGCGCATGCTAGGGAGCTCTGATTTTCAACACACTCCTGGGGCATCTTGGCTTCAGCACAATGCAGGCAGAGTCCCTGATTCTAAGTGTGCACACGAGGCCACACAGAGTGCTGGAAAAGCTGACTCTGAGCAAACCTAGTTCCCACCAACCCAAGACAACCACACATCTTAGTGTCAGAGCTCTTCAGTGACACTAGGGTGGTGCAAAGCTCCCATTGCACAAAGCCCAGGCCCATGCAAATCGACGTTTGAACCTTCTGGAGATAGTCAGAATGGGGAGACGACACAATCCCCAGGGGAAGGAAAATGAGGAGTCACCAAGAAAGGAAATTAGTGAAATTGAAGCATGCAACATGACAGAAAAAGAATTCAGAGTAATGGTTGTACAATTCATTCACCGAATGGATGAGAAAATCAACAACCTATGCAAGAATCAGGAAGAAATGAAAAGTGATAGAGCTACAGGCAAAAACACAGTGAAAGGTTCCAACAATAGACTAGAAGAAGCAGAGGACCAAATTAGTGAGATAGAAAGTAAAGTAGAGAAACAAGCTCAATCTGAACAGCAACTGGAGAAAAAAATTAAAAAGCAGGAGGAGAGCTTCAGGGAGCTTTGGGACAACATGAAACGAAGTAACAGATGCATAATAGGGCTGCCAGAAGGACAAGAAGAACAGCAAGGATTAGAAAATCTATCTGAAGAAATAATGACCGAAAACTTCCCAGATATGGGGAAGAAAAAAATTACACAAGTACAGAGAGTCCCAAGCAAGATAAATCCCAAAAGACCCACAACAAGAAACGTCATAATAACAATGGCAAATATTCACGACAAAGAGAGAATCTTAAAGGCTGCAAGAGAGAGACAGACAGTTACCTAAAAAGGATCCCCCATCAGATTATAAAAAGATTTCTCAACAGAAACATATCAAGCTAGAAGGGAATAGAAGGAGGTATACAAAGTGTTGCAGAGCAAAGGACTGAAACCAAGAATATTCTATCCAGCAAGGCTATCATTAAAATTTGAAGGGGAAATAAGAAGCTTCACAGACAAAAAAAAAGGCTAAGGGAGTTTATCAATACCAAGCCAGCAATGCAAGAAATGCTAAAGGGACTGGTGTAAAAAGAAGAAATAAAAAGCTCAGAAAGAAAACAGCCACACACAAAAAAAGAAATGGCTACAAACAAGTACCTTTCAATAATAACTTTAAACGTAAACGAACTAAATGCTCCAACCAAAAGACATCAAGTGACTGAATGGATAAAAAAAACATGACCCATACATTTGCTGTCTACAAGAGACCCACCTCAGGACAAGGGACTCACAAAAACTGAAAGTGAAGGGATAGAAAAATATCTTTCAGGAAAATGGAAATGAAAAAAAAGCTGGGGTAGCAATACTTATATCGGACATAATAGACCTCAAAGTGAAGGCCATAACAAGAGATAAGGAAGGCCACTTCATAATACTAAAGGGATCAATACAACAAGAGGATATAACCCTGATAAACATATATGAACCCAATGCAGGAGCACCCAAATACATAAAAAAAACTCCTGGAAGATATCAAAAGAGAGATCGACAATACAATCATAGTAGGGGACTTTAATACACCACTGACATCATTGGATAAATCCTCCAGACAAACAATCAGCAAAGAAACAGCAACCCTAAATGACTCACTTGATCAGATGGACTTAATTGACATCTTCAGAACACTTCACCCCAAAGCCATGGAATATACATTCTACTCAAGGGCTCATAAGACACATTCAAAAATAGACCACATATTGGGTCACAAACAAAGTCTCCCCAAATTCAAGAAGATTGAAATCATACCAAGCATCTTCTCAGACCACAATGGCATAATATTAGAAATGAACTACAAAAAAAAAAACCCAAAATACTCAAACAATTGGAAGCTGAATAGCATGTTATTAAATATTGATTGGGTTACCAATGAGATCAAAGAAGAAATTAAAAGCATCCTGGAAACTAATGACAATGAAAACACAACAATCCAAAACCTATGGGACGCAATGAAAGCAGTCCTGAGACGGAAGTTTATAGCTCTACAGGCCTATCTCAAAAAGCAAGAAAAAATGGTAGTAAATCATCTAACTCTAAAACTCAAAGAATTAGAAAGAGAGCAACAAGAAAAGCCCAGAGTGAGCATAAGGAAGGAGATAATAAAGATTAGAGCAGAAATAAATGACATAGAGACCAAAAAAATAATACAGAAAATCAATGAAACCAAGAGCTGGTTCTTTGAAAGGATAAACAAGATTGACAAACCTCTAGCCAGGCTCACCAAGAAGCACAGAGAGAGGATCCAAATAAACCAAATCAGAAACGATAGAGGCGAAATAACAACAGACTCCACAGAATACAAATGATTGTTGAAAAATACTATGGACACCTCTACTCCAACAAACTAGACAACCTGGAGGAAATGGACAAATTCCTAGAAAAATACAACATTCCAAACTCAATCAGGAAGAATCTAATAATCTCTATAGGCCAATAACTATGGAAGAAATTGAAGCAGTCATCAAAAAGCTTCCAGCAAACAAAAGCCCAGGACCAGACAGCTTCACAGAGGAGTTTTACCAAACATTCAAGGAAGAACTAAAACCTACTCTCCTCAGACTACTACAAAAAATTCAAGAGGAAGGAACACTTCCAAGCTCATTTGATGAAGCCAGCATCACCCTAATACCAAAACCAGGTAAAGACAACACAATGAAAGAGAATTACAGGCCAATATCCCTCATGAACATAGATGCCAAAATCCTCAACAAAATCTTAGCAAATCGGATCCAGCAGTACATCAGAAAGATCATACACCATGACCAAGTAGGATTTATTCCAGGGATGCAAGGATGGTTCAATATACACAAATCAATAAACGTGATACATCACATAAACAAATTGAAAGAAAAAAACCACATGGTCATATCAATTGATGGAGAAAAAGCATTTGACAAAATCCAACACCCAATTTTGATAAAAACTCCCAGCATGGTGGGAGTAGAAGGATCATACCTCAACATAATAAAAGCCATATATGACAGGCCCACAGCCAACATCATACTCAATGGACAAAAACTAACACCATTTCCCCTAAGAACAGGAACAAGACAAGGATGCCTACTCTCACCACTCCTGTTCAACATAGTACTGGAAGTATCATCCATTGCAATTAGACAAGAAGAAGAAATAAAAGGCATCCAAATTGGAAAAGAGGAAGTAAAACTGTCCTTATTTGCAGACGACATGATATTATACATACAAAACCCTAGAGACTCCATCAAAAAACTACTAGACTTAATACATGAATTTGGCAAAGTAGCAGGATACAAAATTAATGCCAAGAAATCTGAGGCATTTCTATAAACCAATAGTGAACTTTCAGAAAGACAGATTATAAAAACAATCCTATTTACCATCGCACCAAAAAAATTAAGCTACCTAGGAATAAACTTAACTAAAGAGGTAAAAGACCTCTACTCAGAAAACTACAGGACATTGAAAAAAGAGATAGAGGAAGACATAAACAGATGGAAGAACATACCGTGTTCATGGATTGGTAGAATCAACATCATTAAAATGTCCATACTACCCAAAGCAATCTATAAATTCAACGCACTTCCCATTAAAATACCAACGGCATACTTCACAGATCTAGAACGAACTCTCCAAAAATTCATCTGGAATAAAAAAAGACCCCGAATAGCTGCAGCGATCCTGAGAAAAAAGAACAAAATAGGTGTGATCTCAATACCAGATATCATGCTGTATTACAAAGCCACAGTTCTTAAAACAGCTTGGTGCTGGCACAAGAACAGACATACAGATCAATGGACTAGAATAGAGAGCCCAGAAATCGACCCGAATCAATATGCTCAATTAATATTTGACAAAGGAGGCAAGAACATACAATGGAGTCAAGATAGTCTCTTCAATAAATGGTGTTGGGAAAATTGGACAGATACATGCAAAAAAAATGAAACTAAAACACCAACTTACACCATACACAAAAATAAACTTAAAATGGATAAAGGACTTAAATATACGACTGGAAACCATAAAAATACTAGAAGAATCCAAAGGCAACAAAATCTCAGACATATGCCTAAACAATTTCTTCACTGATACAGCTCCTAGGGCATTGGAAACTAAGGAGAAAATAAACAAATGGGACTACATCAAAATAAAAAGCTTCTGCACAGCAAAAGAAACCATCAGCAAAACAACAAGAAAGCCCACTGCATTGGGGAACAACTTTGTCAATGTTATCACTGATAAGGGTTTAATTTCCAACATTTATAGGGAACTCATACAACTTAACAAAAGGAAGATAAACAATCCAATCAAAAAATGGACAAAGGATCTAAATAGACACCTTTCAAAAGAGGACATTCAGAAAGCCAAGAGACATATGAAAACATGCTCAAAGTCACTAATCATCCGAGAGATGCAAATCAAAACAATGAGGTACCATCTCACACCTGTCAGACTGGCTGTCATCAACAAATCAAAAAAAGACAAGTGCTGGAGAGGATGTGGAGAAAAAGGAACACTTGTGCACTGCTAGTGGGAATGCAGACTGGTGCAGCCACTATGGGAGACAGTATGGAGTTTCCTCAAAAAACTAAAAATGGAACTCCCATTTGACCCTGTGATCCCACTTCTAGGAATATATCCCAAGAAACCAGAAACACCAATCAGAAAGGATATGTGCACCCACATGTTCATAGCAGCACAATTCACCATAGCTAAGATCTGGAAACAGCCTAAGTGCCCATCAGTAGATGAATGGATTAGAAAACTTTGGTACATCTACACAATGGAATACTATGCTGCTGTAAAAAAGAAGGAACTCTTACCATTTGCAACGGCATGGATGGAGCTGGAGAGCATTATGTTAAGTGAAATAAGCCAGTCAATGAAGGAAAAATACCACATGATCTCACTCATTCATGGATAATAGAGACCATTATAAACTTTTGAACAATAATAGATACAGAGGCAGAGCTGCCTCACACAGATTGTCAAACTGCAGCGGGAAGGCCGGGGAGGGTTGGGGGGCAGGAGGGAGGGGGGTAAGAGATCAACCGAAGGACTTGTATGCATGCATATGAACATAACCAATGAACATAAGACACTGGGGGGTAGGGGGAGCCAGGGGGATTGTCAAGGGCGGGGGGAAAAAAGGACACATATGTAATACCCTTAAGCAATAAAAATAAATAAATAAATAAAACATGTCATTAAAACCCTGATATTCCCTTGTAAAAGCTGGATACTTAGAAAGAGGTTTTCCATAGACTCCAAATACATGCTTTAAATTCTGACTAGCTTGAAAAACTGGGTATAAATTTCTATGATGAGGCTTGTGGATCTTGCCTATTGGGGTCCTCAGGAGGGTATATCAGAACTCTTCAGAGAGATTTAACAGAGGACACTCATGGTCCCTTTTCAAGTGAAGACTCTCATAGTGCCAATGCCACTCAGGGAGGCTGCAGCAGAATAGAAATGCCATTGGGCAGTTTTCAACAGAGAGGACAACACACTCCTACTTTCCTCCATACCACTTCCCCTTGGTACTGAAAAATTTCCATGGGCCTTCCAGAGGGGCAAAGAGGGCAGCTATGAGTTGCCAGTCAATGTGCTATCCTATCAGGGTGGTCCAAGACAATGACAACCTATAGCAAGAGTTGTGGGTAGACTAAAGCAGGATTTTATGTGGGTGTGGCTGAATCTCAAGGAGAAAATAGCACCAGGAAAAAAGTGGAAGTTCTTATATATAAATAAAATAGAAATGACTACAAGCAAGTAGCTTTCAATAATAACTTTAAATGTAAACAGACTAAATGCTCTAATCAAAAGACATCGAGTGGCTGAATGGATAAAAAGACATGACCCATATATATGCTGTCTACAAGAGACCCACCTCAGAACATCGGACTCACACAGACTGAAAGTGAAGGGATGGAAAAATATCTTTCAGGAAAATGGAAATGAAAAAAAAAAAAAGCTGGGGTAGCAGTACTCATATCCGACAAGATAGACCGCAAAGTGAAGGCCATAACAAGAGATAAGGAAGGCCACTTCACAATACTAAAGGGATCAATACAACAAGAGGATATAACCCTGATAAACATATATGCACCCAATGCAGGAGCACCCAAATACATAAGAAAACTCCTGGAAGATATAAAGGGAGAGATCGACAACAATACAATCATAGTAGGGGACTTTAATACACCACTGACATCACTGGATAAATCCTCCAGACAAAAAATCAGCAAAGAAACAACAACCCTAAATGACTCATTAGATCAGATGGACTTCATTGAATCTTCAGAAGATTTCACCCCAAAGTCATGGAATATACGTTCTTCTCAAGTGCACATGGGACATTTTCAAAAATAGACCACATATTGGGTCACAAGCAAAGTCTCCCCACATTCAAGAAGATTGAAATCATACCAAGCATCTTCTCAGACCACAAGGGCATAATATTAGAAATAAATTACAATAAAAACAATCCAAAAAATTCAAACACTTGGAAGCTGAATAACAAGCTACTAAATAATGACTTGGTTACCAATGAGATCAAAGAAGAAATTAAAAACACCCTGGAAACTAATGACAATAAAAGCACAACAGTCCAAAATCTATGGAAGACAATGAAAGCAGTCCTGAGAAGGAAGTTTATAACTCTACAGGCCTACCTCAAAAAAAAAAGAAAAATGAGAATTTTTTTTAATCATCTAATTTGACAACTCAAAGAATTAGAAAGAGAGCAACAAGAAAAGCCCAGAGTGAGCAGAAGAAAAGAGATAATAAAAATCAGAGCAGAAATAAACAATATAGAGACCAAAAATACAATACAAAATATCAATGAAACCAAGAGCTGGTTCTTTGAAAGGATAAACAAGATTGATGAGCCTCAAACCAGGCTCACCAAGAAGCAAAGAGAGAGGACCCAAATAAACAAAATCAGAAATGAAAGAGGAGAAATAACAACAGACTCCTCAGAAATTCAAAGAATTGTCTAAAAATACTATGAACAACTCTACTCCAACAAACTAGACAACCTGGAGGAAATGGACATATTCCTAGAAAAATACAACCTTCCAAAACTCAACCAGGAAGATTCTAAAAATCTCAATAGGCCAATAACTATGGAATAAATTGAAGCAGTCATCAAAAAGCTCCCAGCAAACAAAAGCCCGGGGCCAGATGGCTTCACAGAGGAGTTTTACCAAACATTCAAGGAAGAACTAAAACCTATCCTCCTCAGACTATTACAAAAAATTCTAGAGAAGGAACACTTCCCAGCTCATTCTATGAAGCCAGCATCACCCTAATACCAACACCAGATAAAGACAACACAGTGAAAGAGAATTATAGGCCAATATCCCTCATGAATATAGATGCCAAAATACTCAACAAAATTCTAGCAAATTGGATCCAGCAATTCATCAGAAAGATCATACACCATAACAAAGTAGGATTTATCCCAGGGATGCAAGACTGGTACAATATCCACAAATCAATAAACATGATACATCACATAAACAAATTGAGAGATAAAAATCATATAGTCATATCAATTGAGGCAGAAAAAGCATTTGACAAAATCCAACACCCTTTCTTGATAAAAACTCTCAGCAAGGTAGGAATAGAAGGATCATACCTCAACATAATAAAAGCCATATATGATAAACCCACAGCCAACATCATACTCAATGAACAAAAACTAAAACCATTTCCCCTAAGAACAGAATAAGACAGGGATGCCCACTCTCACCACTCCTGTGAGAAATACTACTGGAACTACTAGCCATTGCGTTTAGACAAGAAGAAATAAAAGGCATCCAAATTGGAAAAGAAGAAGTAAAACTGTCCTTACTTGAAGATGACATGATACTGTACATAGAAAAACCTAAAGACTCCATAAAAAAAAGTATTAGACTTAATAAATGAATTTGGCAATGTAGCAGGAAACAAAATTAATGCCAAGAAATCTATAGCATTTCTTTACACCAATAGTGAACTTACAGAAAGAGAGACTAAAAAAGCAATCCCATTTACCATCACACCAAAAAAATTAAGATGCCTAGGTGTAAACTTAACTAAATAGGTAAAAGACCTATATGCAAAAAACTACAGGACACTGAAAAAAGAGATAGAGGAAGGCATAAACAGATGGAAAAACATACCGTGTTTATGGATTGGTAGAATCAACATCATCAAATTTTCCATACTACCCAAAGCAATATATAGATTCAATGCAATCTCCATTAAAATACCAACAGCATATTTCACAGTTCTAGAACTCACATTCCAAAAATTCATCTAGATTTAAAAAAGGACCTCGAATAGCTGCAGCAATCCTGAGAAAGAAGAACAAAGTAGGTGGGATCTCAATACCAGATATCAAGCTGTATTACAAAGCCACTGTTCTTAAAACAGCTTGGTGCTGGCACAAGAACAGACATATAGATCAATGAAATAGAATAGAGACCCCAGAAATCGACCCAAACCACTATGCCCAATTAATATTTGACAAAGGAGGCAAGAGCATACAATGGAGTCAAGATAGTATCTTCAATAAATGGTATTGGGAAAATTGGACAGATACATGCAAAAAGATGAAACTAGACCACCAACTGACACCATACACAAAAATAAACTCAAACTGGATAAAGGACTTAAACGTAAGATGGGAAACTGTAAAAATACTAGAGGAATCCACAGGCAGCGAAATCACAAACATATGCCGAAGGAATTTCTTCACTGATACGGCTCCTAGGGCAATGGAAACTAAAGAAAAAATATATAAATGGGACTACATGAAAATATAAAGCTTCTGCACAACAAAAGAAACCATCAAACAAATAACAAGAAAGCCCACTACATGGGAGAACATATTTGCCAATGTTAACAGCGATAAGGGTTTAATCTCCAACATTTATAGGGAACTCATACAACTTAACAAAAGGAAGATAAACAATCCAATCAAAAAATTGGCAAAGGACCTAAATAGACACTTTTCAAAAGAGGACATTCAGAAAGCCAAGAGACATATGAAAATATGCTTCACGTCATTAATCATCCAACAGATGCAAATCAAAACAACAATGAGGTACCATTTCACACCTGTCAGAATGGCTATCATCAACAAATCAAAAAAAGACAAGTGCTGGAGAGGATGTGGGGAAAAAAAACACTGGTGCACTGCTGGTGGGAATACAGACTGGTGCAGCCACTATGGAAGACAGTATGGAGTTTCCTCAAAAGTTAAAAATGGAACTCCCATTTGACCCATTGATCCCACTGCTAGGAATATATCCCAAGAAACCAGAAACACCAATCAGAAAGGATATATGCATCCCTATGTTCATAGCAGCAAAATTTACCATAGCTAAGATTTGGAAACAACCTCAGTGCCCATCAACGGATGAATGGATTAGAAAACTGTGGTACATATAGACAATGGAATACTATGCTGCTGTAAAAAAGAAGGAACTCTTACCATTTGCAACAGCATGGATGAACTGGAGAGCATTATGCTAAGTGAAATAAGCCAGTCAGTGAAAGAAAAATACCGTATGATCTCATTCATTTATGTATAATAAAGACCATTATAAATTGATGAACAAAAATAGATACAGAGGCAGAGTAGGATTAAACAGACTGTCAAACTACAGCAGGAAGGCTGGGGAGGGTTGGGGGGGTAAGAGATCAACCAAAGGACTTGTATGCATGCATATAAGCATAACCAATGGACACAAGAATTGGGGGTAGTGGAGGCTGAGTGAAGGTCAAGGAAGAAAAAAGGAGACAAATGTACTACTCTTTGTAATATTTTAAGCAATTAAAAAAAGATACAGAAAAAAAGGGGGAAAAACTAAAAATGGAACTCCCATTTTACCCATTGATCCCACTGCTAGGAATATATCCCAAGAAGCTAGAATGACCAATCAGAAATGATATATGCACCCCTATGTTCATAGCAACACAATTCACCATAGCTAAGATTCGGAAACAGCCTAAGTGCCGATCAGCAGATGAGTGGATTAAAAAACTGTGGTACATCTACACAATGGAATATACTACGCATCGGTAAAAAATAAGGAATTCTTGCCATTTGCAACAGCATGGATGGAACTGGAGAGCATTATGCTAAGTGAAATAAGCCAGTCAGAGAAGAATAAATACCACATGATCTCACTCATTTGTGGAATATAGAGAACAACATAGATTGATGAACAGGGCAGACCAGAGACAGAGAAGCAGCGATCAGACTGTCAATCCCAGAGGGAAAGTAGGGGAAGGTGGGGGTAAGAAGGGAAATCAACCAAAGGACTAGTGTGCATACATATAAGTCAAACCAATGGACAAAGACAACAGGGGGATGAGAGCACGAGTGAGGGTGGGGAGATTACTAGGGGGATGAGGATACATTTGTAATACATTAAACAATAAAGAAATTAAAGATTAAAAAAATACTAAAATGACCCCGAAAACATGACTCAGTGGTTGAGCATTGACCTGTGAACCAGGAGATCACAGTTTAAATCCCAGTTGGGACATATGCCCGGGTTGCAGGCTCTATCCCCACTAGGGGGCATGCAAAAGGCAGCCAATCAGTGATTCTCTCTCATCATTGATGTTTCTCTCGCTCTCCCTCTCCCTTCCTCTCTAAAATCAATAAAAATATATTTTTTAAAAAATACTAAAATGAATGAATAAAATAAGTTTTAAAAAAAAACAGAATCCATTTTATTTCCTGACTGTAGATTCCGCATCAGAAGCCCAACTAGCTCACCTGTCAGAGTCTCAGAGAAGTGTGAGAAGACAGCCATACAACTCTCCATTTAGGAGGAAAATGAGGCTCAGGGAACTCCTCAAAGGCACAGGGTGAGTTAAAACCAACCAGCTGCCCTACCTGGTTTGGCTCAGTGGGTAGAACGTGGGCCCAAGGACTGAAAGGTCTTGAGTTCAATCTGGACAAGAGCACATACCTCCATCGCAGGCTTGATACCCAGCCCTGGTCGGACACGTGTGGGAGGCAAACAATCAATGTGTCTCTCTCACATCAATGTTTCTCTCTCTGTCTTTCCCTCTCCCTTCCACTCTCTCTAAAAATCAATGGAAAAATATCCTTCGGTGAGGATTAACCAAGAAACATTTTTTAATAACTAAAGAAATAAAACCACCCAGCCTCGGGGACATTTTCAGAGTGGGAGTTTCCCTGCCACATTCACACGTGACCATATTTATCTCCTCCAAAAGGCTTCCCTACCCTGGCTCAAAGTTCAAGTAACACTGGAAACACGGCTCATTTTCTAGACCAGAAAGGCCTGGAGCCCTCATCTACTTGTTATGAAATACTTCCCTTCCTCTGACCCTCAGTTTTCTCACTTGCAAAATGCACATCACAATCCCTTTCTCTCAGGGCAATGTGAGTTCTATATATTCAGAGATTTGAGCAGGTGTGGCGACTCTACAGACAGCAGATGCTCTGTGAAAGCCACCTGACTCTGGGGCATATCCATGGGCCATTTGTTTAACATAGTGAACAAAGAATAAAATACTTAGGAATGGACTTAGCAAAAGAAATTTAAAAATATTCACTGCAAACTTCAGCACATGGTTGAAAGATATTAAAGAAGACCAAGCCCAGCTGGCGTGGCTCAGTGGTTGAGCATCAACCTATGAACCAGGAAGTCATGGTTCAATTCCCGGTCAAGGCACATGCCCAGGTTGCAGGTTCAATCCCCAGTGTGGGGCGTGCAGGAGGCAGCTGATCAATGACTCTCTCTCAGCATTAATGTTTCTATCTCTCTCTCCCTCTTCCTTCCTTTCTCTGAAATCAATAAAAACTTTTTAAAAAGTAAAAAAGAAAGATAAAAGTAGACTTACTATATAACCCTAAAATCCCACTTGTATATATATACTCAGGTTAGTAGGGAAAACTCTGTCTTCCTCTTGTGTTTCTCCCTTACTCTCACACAATTACCCTACTCAGGAGTTTTTTTAATATGTTTTATTGATTTTTTTTCAGAGAGAAAGGGATAGAAAGTTAGAAACATTGATGATGAGAGAGAAACATCGATCAGCTGCCTCCTGCACACTCCCTATTGGGGATGTGCCCGCAACCAAGGTACATGCCCTTGACTGGAATCGAACCTGGGACCCTTCAATCCTCAGGCTGACGCTTTATAAACTGAGCCCCACTGAGCAATTTTGACACCACAATTGTAAAGGTTTTCTCATACCAAACAATTCTATGACACTGGCTGGGTGTCCTTCAATTTAACTCCAGTCTGAAACTAGCTACCTGGACATAGTATCAGATTCCACAGGTTAAGGGCTCAGTCCCCCAAGACTTCAGATGCCAATCACAAGCCCTGGTGGTCACCTGTGCTTCTGGCCAATAGGCTATAAATCAGAGGTTCCCATGACCCCTCGTTGAGTTTAAGTTATTTGCTAGAGCAGCTCACAGAACTTGCGGAAGCAGTTTACTTACATTTGCCAGTTTATTATAAAAAGGATATGATAGCCCTAGCCAGTTTGGCTCAGTGGATAGAGCAGCGGCCTACAGAACAAAGGGTCCCAGGTTTGATTCTGGTCAAGGGCACGTACCTTGGTTGCAGGCTTCTCCCCAACCTGAGCCCTAACAGGGCTCATTCAGGAGGCAACCAATTGATGTGTTTCTCTCACATCAATGTTTCTGCCTTTCCCTCTCTCTTCCCCTCTCCCTATAATATCCTTGGGTGAAGATTAACAACAACATAAATAAAAAAAAAATTTAGCCCTAACTGGTTTGGCTCAGTCGGTTGCAGGCTCGATCCCCAGTAGGGAGTATGGAGAAGGCAGCCGATCAATGAGTCTCTCTCATCATTGATGTTTCTATCTCTCTCTCCCTCTTCCTTTTCTCTCTCAAATCAATAAAAATATATTATTTATGAAAATAAAAAGAATGAAATTCCCTGGCCAGTGTGGCTCAGTTGGTTTCGGCATCATCCATGCACCTAAAGGTTGCTGGTTCGATTCTCAGTCAGGGCAAATGCCCAAGTTGCAGGTTCAATCCCCAGTAGGCAGCATGCAGCAGGCAGCCAATGGGTGTTTCTCTCTCATATCAATGTTTATCTCTTTCTCTCCCTTTCTTTTCCTCTCTCTCTCTAAAAAATCAATAAAATATATTTTTAAATGACATAATCATACATGCCACATGAATGAACCTTGAAGACATTATGCTAAGTGAAAGAAAACAGGCACCAATACAACATGTGCTATGATTCCATTTATATAAAACGTCCAAAATAGGCAAATCTATAAAGACAAAGTCGATCAGTGCTTGTCAAAGCCTGGAAGGTGGGAAGTGGAGAACTAATGATGGGCACTGGCTTTCTCTTGCAGCTAATGGAGCAGTTCTAAAATTGATTGTGATGATGCTGCACAACTATGAAGAGACCAAAGACCATTGAATTGTACACCTTAAATCAATAAATTGTGTGGCATGTGAAATCCCTTACTACAAAGATGTTCAAAAAAAACTGGGAGGTGGACACATTTGCAATCTTGCTCCCCAGCATATATTGTTAATTTATCTCTCCACGATAAATAAATGAATGAAAATTAAAAAAAAACTGGGGCCCTGACCTGTTTGGCTCAGTGGATAGAGCATCGGCCTGCGGACTCAAGAGTGCCAGGTTAGATTCCAGTCAAGGGCATGTACCTTGGTTGCAGGCACATCCCCACTGGGGAGTGTGCAGGAGGCAGCTGATCGATGTTTCTCTCTCATCGATGTTTCTAACCCCCTATACCTCTCCCTTCCTCTCTGTAAAAAATCAATAAAATATATTTTTTTAAAAAAACTGGGAAGCCGTTCCTAAAGGTGGTTTCGCATTTTATTTTACTTTTTTTTCAGTTTCCAAATGGTTATTTTATCAGCTTGTTTGAACATTAAATTTATCCTTGTTTGCAATCCAAAATAGTTATCTGAAGTTTGCTATGTGCGTGTGTGTTTACTTTATTGTGTATTTGTTTTCTAAACTCTTTTGCACAATTTTCTGGGAGCGTTCAGGTCAGAAGAGAACGTTTCTTTTGTGTTGCCAACTTAAGCATTTAAGTTTGGGGTTTTGGGGGGGGGTTGTGGCTTTCTTTTGTTTTTGAAGTCTGCATTCTTTCTTTGTAACAATTGTATTTTTATTTTTTCTATATCATCTAACTCCAGAGTTTTCTTTTACCCCCCTTCCCCCCAATTCTACATTCACAGTTGAACCATATTTTTAGGAAAGGTGCCTTGATGAGATGGATCAGAATGGGAGCTCTGAACATTCGTCAATGTTTTCCCTAGAAGATAATTAAAAAACAAAACAAAAAATGAAGCCTAAAGAGCATCCCCCGCTTTTTTTACATCTCTTGTGCTGCATCAGTAGACAGAACGTCTGTTAGTTTTATGAAATGCAATGTCTAACCCCTTTTTGTCCAGGAAAAAGAAACGCAATGACTTGAAGTTGAGAATGTGGATACCGACTCACTCCCACACACTCATTCTCAGACTGTAAAGAATCCCTCGCCCTCCTTTTAGCCAGCATACATACAGTACTGTATGGCAAAGGTACACCAAAGGTGGGCTCGAGACCCAGGCTCCATCTTTCTTATCAGTTGCAAAGGCCAGGCTGCCTTTTACAACAAAGCACCAAAGCTGAACCCAGTTCTTCCTCCTCCTCCTCCTCTCATAAACTAGTCATTCCACTTACTCAACACCAGCCAAAAGACAGAAAAGCTAGTTCTAGTCTTTCCTGGAAAGAGACAGCTTTCTTTTATAAGTAAGTAAATCCATCGGTTATTCTCTCTTCCAAGATGGCCGACGTTATGGTTTTCTACGAAGTCAGTGCTTACTTAGCTCACTAACAGCACTGCTGTTGGCAGCTGTGGCTGCTGCTGTGGCAGGATTTTCAATGTGGTGTGTTTTCAAGCCTCACTCACTCATCCTTTCATTCCCAAACATTCAGCATCCGTGCATACTCCTTACTTCCGGGTTTTGAATCTTGATTTTGCCCTAACTGGTTTGGTTCAGTGGATAGAGCGTCAGCCTGAAGACTGAAGGGTCCCAGGTTCCATTCCGGTGGGGGCATGTACCTTGGTTGCGGGCACATGCCCAGTAGGGGGTGTGCAGGAGGCAGCTGATCGATGTTTCTCTCTCATCGATGTTTCTAACTCTCTAATCCTTTCCCTTCCTCTCTGTAAAAAATCAATAAAATATATATTTTTAAAAAAAAAGATTGGATATTTCCAGTGGGGGTCTCAGGTTATCATCCCAATGGTAACAAGATCAAGCTTGGTTCTTCAGTTTCCTCAGTTCTTTTGTTGCCCATGTAGCAAGGGTTTTTGCTTTGCTAGTCTTCGATCTCTGTCCTCCAGTTAACAGTTCATGGATCATTGGCCTAGCTTCTACTAATTTCAGGACATCCTTCCCAAATGCTATACATAAGTCCCCTATCAGTCCAGCAGCACAAGCTACTACTCTGTCTGTGTAATCCTCATCCCCAGCAATGTGGTCAATGAAAGACAGAATAAATTCAACTCTGGGTTGTACGAGCATCACATCCGGGTGTACATTCTCCTGGTCTCCCTTTAATCCCTGGACAATTCCGGTATAGGCTTCCAAGCAGCTTTCCCTTAGTTCATTCAGATAATCCACCATGTCATAATCTGACTTGTCCACCTGGGCTTGGGAAGCCTGTTGAAGAGTATTCAATGCAACCTCTAGGTATTTCTTAAACTCTCCACCAACAACAAGGGCAATAGTACCAAACACTGACAGAATCTGTGGCTTCACAGACCTGTGGACATTTTCATTCCCCAAGTTTTCCAGCAGCAGCTGCATCACCTCATCGCAGAAGGGCAGGATGCTGGACTGCAGCGCACGGCACAGGTCTCCTACCAAGCCCACTGCTGCCAAGCAAACCTGCTACTCAGCATAGTTTTTCAATCCAATGCCCAGGAAGGGTTTAAAGGCCTCCATGTACTTTAGGAATTCACCACCCAAAACTTCCACTAGTGTGCTAACTGCCATTAGGGCATCCTCTTGTACTCCCCCTGACCCAGCCGTGCTTTGGAACATCCTTAACAGGGAAGCCATGACGACATCAGAGATCTGCAAAGCATCTTGACGTTGCACTTTCTGGAGAACATTCTGAAGAGTCGCGCAGAGTAAAGACTGAAGGTCATTGAACTGGATCCTTTCCAATGTGCCCTGGATATGTGACTCATCTGAAGTACTTGCTGAAGTCGCTCCATGATGACTAGAGTAGTTTTCTGAACTGCAGGGTAACAATCCTTGACACTGTTTTTCACAATTTCCATCAGAGATTCATATGCAGAACTCCTCAGATTCTTTTGGTGCCCATCAGGTCTGTCCGTGGTCTCCAGGAGCTTCTGAACTATTAGTTCAAAAGAAGAAGACAAGCAATAGGTAGCTGGTTCTTCCTGATCATCAGCTACATCTGCAGCTTCATAAGCAGCTTCAGCCAGACTAGAGAAAGCCCACTGGGTTCAGCACTGAGGCCCTCGATCAGACACTGCAGCAGGGGAGTCAAGTAGACATCATGGATGGCAGCTTCAGGGAGCAGTTCACAAATTCTGCCCACAGTCCATGCAGTTGTATCTCAAACAACTACACTGGGGTCTTTCATTAATTCTATTAGGGTGGGCATAGCCTGTATAACTAGTGGTTTGAGCTGATTGGGCTTTGGTCCCTTCCAAGATACAGCCAAAAGCCATCACTGCTGCATCCTGGTACCGCCAATCAGGGTTCTTGATGTGTTCTTTAATGAAGGGGAGGACATGGGGGACAAAGTCACCTTCACAGCAGGTGGCCAGAAGCATGATGCACACCCCGGCTGCTTTGCAGGGATTCCAGTCGCTGTCATCCTCATTTTCATCCTCTTTAGTTAGTGTCTGTGTGAGGATTGGAACCAGGTACTGTAGTGCTCCCTTGGCATAAAACTTGCTAGTGTGCTCAGGGGGCCATCCTTGTTCTGCTGCCTCTGAAGCCTCAATGGCCAAATCCATTTCCTCATCACAGACATTGCACCAGAATTCTATCCCTTGTAGGGCCACTTCATCAATATCACTTTTCATTGCTTCAATTGTGATTGCAAAAAGAGCAGGACCCATGTATGTCTCCATGTACTGATAATACAAGGTCATTATTTTCACCAGATTCTGCAAGGCAGCCACTCGAACCCTCGTATCTGGACACTGTGTGGCTTCACAAACCACTTGCATAATAAAGTGCCTTTCGGACTCTTTGTCAAAGTTAGCTTTGGTGAATTCCAATGAGTTCAGGAGTGCATTCGTAGCTGCTGGCTTCACATTATTACTAAATTCTTCTTTCCTCATCCCCTGAATTATGGCTGTCAGAATCTCATTGGATTTATCTTGTAGCTGCTCTGGGTCGATATCGTGGCAAATGTAACCAATAGCTTCCAATGTCGACTCTTTCATGTACTCTGTGCTGTTGGGATTTGTGACATTGGCCACCAGCTGAGGAATGAGATCTGGCCACTGGTTCGCTGGGATCTCTGCACAAGCAATGCCAGCCATACACTGCGAGGCTGAACTAGGCCGGTAGGTTTCCGTGCCCAAAGTTTGCATTCGCATCAATTGCAAGCCACCTCTGCTGATATTGTGCCTTGATATCTGGATCTTTAGATGTCAAAGAGTTCTTAATTTGTAGACCTGCAACTCTGGCAACATGACTGTTTCCTGGATTTGCTAGCACTCTGGACAGTTCCACAAGGAAAGTGGGCAGGTTTTCCACGGCCCCACCCTCCAGGAACTCCTGCGCCTCTTCCAGTTCCAGCCCAGTCTTCTCGAGGATGGTGATCAGCTCCATGGTGGAAGAGGCACCGGCTACTCTTGCTAAGACGACAGTCCGGTCTCAGGGGCCGAGGCTCTAACTGGGGATGGGGGTTGGGGGTCCGGTGGAAGGGAGGAAGGGTTGGGGAACTGGGTCACATCAGCCCATTCACCAGCTCCCTTGAGTTAGTCGCCCTGGCTCCCTTCCTTCCTCCTTTCGCCCTTTCCTCCCTCCCAATTTGCTGTTGGCAGCAGCCGCTGCTCCTCTGGCAGCCGCTGAGAGACCCGGGTTCAGCTCAGAGCACGGCTGGTGCTCAGGTAGCAGAGGGAGAAAGAAGGAAGCTGGTTTCGTATTTTACAGCGGACTTGAGAGAGGCCCACATGGTATCCCCTCCCCTGGCTTTATGGGGGGTCTCTCTCTGTGTCCTTCGAGGAGGGGGGGGACCTCCTTTTTCAGCCTGGTCAGGAACCCTAAAATCCAGGCCTGCTTCGTGCATTTTCTGGCTTGGACAACCTTGGGGAAAGATTTGAATTGCTCTGGCCCTGTCTTGTCATCTATAAAATGAAAATACCACTAATTTCGACCCATAGTTTTGTTACCAGATTCAAATCAGAAAACATATGTTAATAATTAAAAGCTCCCTGGCCAGTGTGGCTTAGTTGCTTGGACCATTGTCCCTATACACTGAGAGTTGGCAGGTTTGATTTCCGATCAGGGCACATACCCAGGTTGCAGGTTTAATCGATGATTGATGTTCTCACATTGATGTTTCTCTCTCTTTTCCTTTCTCTCTAAAATCAATAAACATATCTCTGGGTGAAGATAAAAAAATGTTCAAAGGACCAAATGGAAATTTTGGAGTTTAAAGTAGGATGATGAGAATTAAAAACTCACTAGAGGGACTCAAAAGCAGATCTGAACTAGCAAAAAAAAAAATGTTGGCAAACTTGATAAGTGAATAAAAGTTTCCAATCTAAAAAGAAGAAGGAAGAGAAATGAACAGAACATCAAAGACCTGCGGGACACCATCAATAGAACAACATACACATAATGGAAGTACTAGAAGGAAAAGAGAAGAAAGGGCAGAAGTAAGATCAATCTGGGGGGTACTGCCATCTTAACAATGTTGTCTGCTCACCACACACATGGATATCTTGCCACTGATTTAGGTCATTTTCCATTTCTTTCTACAATGTTCTGTATACATCAAACAGGTGGATTTTGTGATATGTAAATTATACTTTGATAAAGTAAGATAAAAAACAAGACTAAAGGGAAGTTTCTTGGGTACTTACACTGGGTCCCACGATCTGGATCATTATTCAGTCAGCAGGAGAGATGGATATTGTGTTTTTTCTCTTCCAGGCATTGAAGGTTCTTAATACTAACCACAAAGCCCTAGGCATCTCTCCTGGGGTTAATCTATTTACTTCCTGCATCACCCTCATGAATTTTCATCATTTCCTATCAAGCTAAGAGAACCGGGCACACCTCCTCCCTTGTTGCTCCAAGCCTGCCTCTTCCAGCCCCAGCTTACTCGCTCTGCTCCTGAGTGCACCCGGGGTGGGCCTGGTGGGGTGCGATGGCCTCCTCCCCTGGGCTGGGAATATATGTGATTAGATAACTGCTGTCCATCTGGTCTGTGCAGTGGTGGGTGCTGTGATGGGGTCATCTCATACTACTTAAGGTGGGGG
>NW_005871450.1:789894-802548 GCF_000147115.1 Myotis lucifugus | reverse complement strand
GTTGGGTCCTGATTTTGTATCCATTCAGCTACTCTATGTCTTTTGATTGTGGTATTTAATCCATTTACATGTAAGGTTACCATTGATAGGTACTCATTTATTGCCATTTTAATTCTGTATGCCTAAGTTTCTCTCTATTTCTTCTCAAAACAGCAAATTAAAATGACAATGAGGTATCATCTCACACCTATCAGAACGGCTACCATCAACATATCAATAAATGACAAGTGCTGGTGAGAATGTGGAGAAAAGAGAACCCTAGTACACTGCTGGTGGGAATACAGACTGGTGCAGCCACTGTGGAAAGCAGTATGGAGTTTCCTCAAAACATTAAAAATGGAACTCCCATTTAGCTCAGTGATCCCACTTCTAGGAATATATCCCAAGAAACCAGAAACACCAATCAGAAAGAATGTATGCACCCTTATGTTCATAGCAGCACAATTTATAATAGCAAAGATCTGGAAACAGCCCAAGTGCCCATCAGTAGATGAGTGGATGAAAAAGCCGTGGTACATTTATACCATGGAATACTGTGCAACTACAAAAAATAAAAATCTCTTACCCTTTGGGACAGCATGGAGAAAACTGGAGAGTAGTATACTAAGTGAAATAAGTCAGCCAAAGAACAAGTATCATATAAGCTCACTCATATGTGGGATCTAATGAACAAAATAAACTGACACACAAAATAGATCCAGAGTCATGGAGGATCCTCAGAGGGAAGGGAGAAAAGGAAGAGATCAACCAAAGAACTTATATGTACATATGCATAACCCATGGACACAGAAAATAGTGGGGTGAAGGCTGAGGGCCATGAGTGGGGAGGAGGGGATGATAATGGGGAAGGGGCAGATATGGGACATCTGTAATACATTAAATAATAAAGATAAGTTTATTTTTAATTCAGTCAGGGTTGTTTCTGAGGCTGGCTTCAAGGTTATTTCTAACCCCAGGTGGGCTCCTATTAGCTTTCCCTAGTTCTCCCTAGTTCAACAGCCAGCTTGGGGGTTAGCTTGTCATGGAGCCACCCAGCTCCTCTGCATTGGTGACCACCACCATCTCCATTGTTAACAAGAATGCCCTTCCCCATGAACTCCCTCCACACATTCTGTTCCAAATAAAGTCACTTTCTAGGGAAGAACGTTGAAGCTCTCTGACCTTTTTTAAAATATTTTTTATATTTACTCATTAAATTGATTGGGGTGACATCGGTCACCATGACACATAGGTTTTAGGTGTGGGTTCCTATGTTACAAGATCTGTGTATTGCACCATGTGCCCACCATCCAAAGTTAAATCTTCTCCTCACCTTATATTAGGAACCCTTCCTCTCACCCCTACTCCCCTGCCACTTCTTAATGTGTTTTTATTCGGTTTCTTTTTTTTTTTAGAGAGAGAGAAGAAGGGAGAAGGAGAGAGATAGAACATCCATGAGAGAGAAACATCAACATCAATCAGCTGCCTCCTGCAAGCCCTCTGCTGGGGATAGAACCTGAAACCCAGGCATGTGCCCTGACTGGGAATGGACCCAGTGACCTCCTGTAGCATGGGTCACCACTCAATCTCTGAGCCACACCGGCCAGGCAAAGCTCTGTTCTTATCTGTGTCTCTGAGCCACAGCTTGAGAACTGGAGGCAAGGACGGGGAGGGGGGGGCTTTTCTCAGAAGGCCCCCTCTGCTTTAAACACAGGGCACTGGGCAGGGGTTAGTAGACCCTGGCCTTCATGACTTGCTTCTCCCAACATGGAAAATCTTCACTACAAACAAGCTGGAGCCAAAGTGACAGAGAGCCCAGTATTCTGGGCCTGTTATCACTGGGTGGAGCCTGGGACCAATGAGTGACATCTGGGTGGAGGGAAAATTACCCTCTGACACCTGGACCTGTGGGGTTAAGTAAGGCTGGCGGCCTTTCCCCCTGGAAGTGATGCTACCTGTAGTCCTTGATTGGGAGACTGAAGAAGGGGAACCTATCTTTATGGCTCCACTCACTCAGAGTTACTTTCCTCATACAGAGCTGGGGTGGGTGGTGGGCATGGGGGCGGCGGGCGTAGGCCAGATGGCACAGATCTGCTGTTCTTACTTATACTTAGTATATGTTCTTGAATAAATGTTTCCTTATAATCCATTTACAGCGAATAACTTCTTTCTTGCTTCTATGGGAACACAAGAGATTTTCTAAGTTCCTTAACTGGATAGCCCTTATGATGGCTCCGTTTAAGTTATAGTCTCAATTACTAACCGCAACATTATATAGGCCATGAGTGGTGACTTCATTAGTGACTAAAAGCTCCCACAGTCACTGTTATATCTCTCCCTGGGCTGCACAGGTCCCAGAACACAGGTTAGGCTCCAGCTTCCAGGCCCTTTATTTCTGGCAACTTTCAATTTGTGTCTCATTGGTACCCAACTATTGACTGAAAGAATTTTTCTACATTATATGCCTTTGAAAAATGTATGAGGGCCAAATATTTGTCAGGTACTGCACTTGGGACTGATGCCAGGAGAAACAACACAGTCCATCTTGTCTTCCCGAAGATTAGAGTCCCGCAGGGAGATGGGCAGTTGAGTTGCAAGTAGAGAGTGAAAGGCTGGGAGAACATGACCAGACATCCTTCTACTTGAGGGGTCCGAGAATATCTCCAGAAAGAAATAACATTTTAGTGAAGTCAGGAAAGACAAACTGTCTATGGCAGACACCAGCCCTCTCTGGCCTCAGGGCCCCTCCTGCCCCAGCGGCCTCCCCACACCTTTGCCATTCAATCAAGCCCACAGAAAGGACAGCTATGATGTGTGCTGATGCTTCAGGGTCCGGAGGAGGAGAGGGCCAGATGTGAAAACCCTGTGTGATCCAGCTGACCATGCAGATCGCCTCCCACCTGCAAGATGGTTTCTTTCGGGAAAGGACAACAAAGTCACACTTGCAGAGAAAGCAGTTTATTGCCAGGCAAGGGGCACTCAAGTTGCAGGAAAGGATGCCACCTCTGTCACTCAGAGTATGCCCTCCATGCTTGGGATGTCTTGATTTTCTGTGCTTTGGGTTCAAAGGCTTGACTGAATCCATGGCTGTGGGTAGGGTCACACTACAGACATGAAACACATTCTTGATGTCAATGTGAATGAGTTCTACTGATTTCTTCCAATCAGCCCCCTGGAGTGTTTCTTTTCTCCGTTTCTCTCTGCTCTCCCCCAGCGCTACTCCAGCTCTCTCACACTCCCTCAAAAGACTGTGCATTGTACTCTCTCTTCCCCTCCTGCCTTCTCTCTCTCCACCTTCTCTTACCCCTAATCCTCCCCAATCCTTCCTTCCATGTCTTATCTGCAAACTCTGTTTCTTCTTCCTTTTCTAACTCTCCTCTCTCCATTGTTTGCATTCTGTCTTTGTCTTTTACTCTTTTCATTATTGCTCGCTTTACTTTCCTGTCCAAACCTCTGCTCCTCGCCCTTCCTCCTGTCCCCTTCCTCCTTCCTCCACCCCTTCACCTCTCCTCTGACCTCTGTGCATAACCTGACTCCATCTCTCTAACCAACTCTGTCCTTCCCTACTCATCCCTATCTTTTCTCCTCCTCCCCAGATGCTCTTACCCTGTGTTACTACTAGAAGCAGCCCTTCCAAGCTCCATCCTTGTCATAGTTTGCAGTGACTGAGCACCATGCCTTTTTAATGAAACTCCCATCGGTTGTACATGTGTGATACAATTTATTCTTAAAGATAAAGGGGAAGGAACATCGTGCACGGTCTGAAAAGCAGAACAAAATGCTGTGAAAATAGGCTGTGGTGAGGTTGTTATTCTTAGCAAGAGAAAGGGGATGTGAATGGAACACCGGGGGCTGGGTGAGGAGATGATTGAGCTTCAACCTGGGAGTCAATTATGGAAATCCCGCACATGCTTCTCACGTGAGGAAAAGCAGCATGCTTACCATCCATTGTGCAATATTTCCATTTCCCTGAATATTTTTCGTTCAGAGAACACCAATTGTAAAAAGAGTCCTGTTGAGTGCAATCAAAATACGTCTTGCCTTCATAGGTAAACGGGAAAACACAGGCTGCCACTGAAAAATGAAGCAGGCATTGTTCTTCTCACAGCTCCTAGGCATCATGAGCTCTGCAGTGATTCTGGCTATGTTTCTGTTCAAGCCAGCCCACCCCAACGAAGGGCCTGCGTGTCCAGAGCCCCCTGCTAAGCACCTGGGTTGTCTAGATCCATATGGCCTGGTGCCAGTCCTGTGACAGTTGTAACGTCCCGTGACATTATTTACCCAGAGACATTTATTTCTTGTGGGAATTCGAGTTCCAGGAGACAGAGAAGCTTGCCAGACCACAAAGCATCCTGCTTTGGAATTATAATTTCTTTTAATCCTTACCCAAGTATGTGTTTTTTGACAGAGAAGAAGAGAAGGAGGAAGAGACAGAGAGAAACATCCCTCAGTTGCCTCCCATACACGTCCTGACAGGGATCAAACCCTCAACCTATAAGTATGTGCCCTGACACCGAATCAAACCTACCTTTTGCTGATCCTCCAACCAACGGAGACACCCGGCCAGGGCTCTGATCACAATTTTTTATACACTGCTGATTTGGTGTATCTGGAGCTTCTGCTGTAGCCGATTTAGCACCAAAATTTGAAGTCCCTGTCACATCTATGAACACAGGTGACGTCTTCTTATTATCATTAATATTCTGCCTCACACCATTCAGAAGCCCAATAACAAGCCTCATTCACAGGGTAACAAAATGAGTTTCAGCGTGCACTGACTTTGGCACTTGAATAGGTTGAAGAGGAAAACTATGGAAACCAGAGAGGGCTTCGTGGCCAAGGCGTCTTTGGCTTGAATGAATTCTCTCAGCTGCATCACTGAATTTACTGGTGGCAAAGCTCGCCTCTCTGCAACGCATGTGCCTATTTCTGTTTGAATAACCTCTGCCCCCACCCAGTGCTGCCTGTGCTTCTTGGACAGGCTCCCTGAGTAGAACACCATCCCTTCGAATGAGGCCTGATCCTGAGACTACCAGCCGTGGGCAAACTACGGCCCGCGGGCCGGATACGGCCTGTTTGAAATGAATAAAACTAAAAAAAGAAAAAGACCGTACCCTTTTATGTAATGATGTTTACTTTGAATTTATATTAGTTCACACAAACACTCCATCCATGCTTTTGTTCCGGCCCTCTGGCCCAGTTTAAGAACCCATTGTGGCCCTTGAGTCAAAAAGTTTGCCCACCCCTGGAAACTAGAATTTGGGATAGAATCTAGCCCCAAACTAGAGTGGGGATAGAGTCTAGCCCCTCTATCTACCAGTGGCTTGACCTTAATGACTAGACACCTGGGGAGAGGGGGAGGGGACGGGTGCACCTGCCCCTCCCATTACTGAGAGGGCAGACTTAGCCCATGTTGTAAAATACCTTTGAAGAATGCTGATCAAGGTTGCCACCTAACATAAGTTTGTTTGATTTGATCGTTTTTTTTTTGTTTTCATTATTTTCCAACATTGCTTATCTATAATAATAAAAGTGTAATATGCTAATTAGACCGGACAGCTGAATGACCTTCCGGATGTCATTCCAAACGTTCATACAGACAAAGCCGCCATGGCAGGGGCTGAGTCAAAGGCAGTTAAAGGCAATCAGGCAGACAGGCAAGCAGTTAGGGGCAATTAAGCAGGCAGGCAGAAGGGTTTGGGGCGAACAGGCAGGCAGGAAGAAGAGTTATGGGAGATCAGTCAGGCAGGCGAGCCGTTAGAGGCGATCAGGAAGACAGGTGAGCAGTTAGGGGCATCAGGCAGGTAGGCAGAGTGGTTAGGGGTGATCAGTCAGGCAGGCAGAGGAAGTTAGGGGTAATGGCGAGAAGTTAGGTGAAATCAGACAGGCAAGGAATTAGGAATGATCAGGCAGGAAATGAGTGGTTAGGGGCAATCAGGCAGGCAGGCAGGTGAGCGGTTAGGAGCCAGGGGTCCAAGATTGCGAGAGGGATGTCCAACTGCTACAGATCGAGCCTAAATAAGCAGGACATTCCCCGAGGGGTCCCGGATTCTGAGAGGGTATAGGACGGGCTGAGGGACCTCCCCACTCCATGCATGGATGTCATGCACTGGGCCTCTAGTATATATATATATATAGCTAATATGCTAAGTGTCCTTCACTCCATTCGACGGGTTGCTATGACACACACCAACCACCAGGGAGCAGATGTTCAATGTAGGAGTTGCTGTGATGCACAGAGAAAGGGCACCGTGGACCTGGCACCCACAAAGCAACACTCGGCTTCCCCCAAGGGGAACACAGGCCCCGCCACCACCCCGGATGACAACCTACCAAATTGCAGCTGATGCTGCCAAGACCCCATGGCACAAAATGCAGCCCACTGCCCAGACCAGCCCAGAAACGGTCACTGTGGGCACTGGGTAATGTCGTCACATAACAAGGCCCAGCTTTCTTGCCCTAGCTATGACTAGCCTCCTTGCAGTTTCTTCAGCCTAGGAACATGACTTGCTTTATAGCCAGGTGGAAACACTTTTCATTGTAATCAAATGTCTATGAAGCATTTTTCTGTGCCTCATCTCATTTGATCCCCACAGAAGTCCAGGAGTAAGTAGATAGGAGACTCGGTGGAATCCTATTTTCTTTTCATTAGCCAGAAAATGGAGATTTAGAAAGCTTAGAAACTTGACCCGACTGAAAAGAAGTAAGAAATGGTGGACCTTGAAAATGACTTCAGGTTTTCTCACCGCGCAGAATATAGTCAAACACTCCTGCAGTTAAATGTTTCACCCTTTATTTTCCCTTCATGATCTACAATAATAATCTGCTTCATGTTGATATTTACTACTGTATTGCTGACAACTACCTAAAAGAGAAGTTGGGGTGCTTCACTGGTTTGGAAAAAAAGTATAGCTAAATCAGAAAGCAGTTCTAATTAAGCAAGTTTATTCTATATACATAAAAGGCTAAGTTGACTCACGCATGTGCAATACATATAAAGCTCTTGCTGGCATCACTCGCACATGTGATTCCATCTGTCATTGTCAATCATGAATTTGGTTAACACTTCTATTATAGGGAAAGGAAAAATAGCAATATTAAAATATTTATTCAAATTAATTTCCTTTCAATGTGCATGAATTCCTGCACCAGGTCACTAGTATGAGATAATTGCAGAGGACAGAGGGTCCCTGGCTGCAACTGACCTGGAAAAAATACAGGGATAGAGGAGATGGATAGAGGAGAAGAGAGATGGGTGGGGTGGTCTGAGTCCACTTGTTGGCAGAAATGCTCTGCAGCTCTAACTTTTTTCACATTAAAACATTATAATTTTGTACTGTGGTAACAACACTAAGTGTAAGCTCCGTGGATCGGCTCTACAACCTAGTGACTATAGTTTGCAACACTGTATTTTCTTCACATTTTGAAAGCCATTTTAATAGAAACGGGTACATGAGAAGGCTGCAAGACATTCCAGATGAGTAAGAATATTACACTTTCTCATTGCAATCATACTGACAACTAAGGGTTAAATGGCCTAATGGGACGCAACCCGGCCCACATTAATGGTGCATGTGCCCTGACAATATGGCTTCCCTGTTATCCTGAACAGGTACCCTTATTTATATCAAAAACTCACTGTGAACAATATATGAAAACATGTGTGTAGGGGCCCATGTCTGGAATACTGGAAAGCAAATTTAGGAATGAGGCAGCTGTTGTGGGGATCGATAGTTAATAACATTATGAGCTTTTGAGTCAGACTGACTAGGCTTACACTTCAGAGACTTGTTAAAAAAAAAACAAAAGTTCTTAACAGAATTTGGCCACCCTGGGAAATGTGGATCAGTTGGTTGGAGCATTGTCCCATGCACCAAAGGCTCAAAGGTTCAGTTCCCAGTCAGGGCACATATATAGGTGGTAGATTCAATCCACAGTTGGGACCCATACAGAAGGAAACCAATCAGTGTTTCTCTCTCTCTCTCTCTCTCTCTCTCTCTCTCTCTCTCTCTCTTCCTCTCTCTAACACCAATAAAAACATATCCTCAGGTGAGGATTTAAAAAAACAGTGTTTGGCCCTTGAGGCACACTCAAGAACATTATTATTATTTACTAGAGGCCCAGCACACAAAATTGTGCATGGATACAGTCCTCAGGCCTAGTCTGTGATCAGGGCCATATTCCCAGGCTGCTGGCAGCCAGCCCCGCCCTCTGCCACCACCCAGCCCAGCTCCCCGTTTGCCATCCAGCAATGGGATCCTGACAGCCAGTGGAGGGACTGAGAGGTCGGCTGTTCCTGCCCACTTGCTAGCCTCACCCCCCAACCAGTCACCCTCTGTGTGTGGGGCGATGAGCCTGGCGGGGACCTTGGCCTGGCGTCACCAACATCTCCCACCACCCACCCACAGTCCCCATTTGCAATCGGTGATCAGAGCCTGCTGGCCAGCAAAAGGGACTGACTGGTGGTTAGTGCACCTCATAGTGACTGGTTGAGTGGTCGTTCTGGTCGTTCTGCCATTTTGGTCACTGGGCTTTTATTATATAGGATTATTATTAATACTAGTGAGCCGGTGCACAAAATTCGTGCATGTGACAGGGGGTGTCATTCAACCTGGCCTGCACTCTCTCCAATCTGGGATCCCTTGGGGGGTGTCCAATTGCCGGTTTAGGCTCGATCTCACAGAGCAGTTGGACATCTCTCTCACAATCCAGGATCACTGGCTCCTAACCACTCACCTGCCTGCATGCCTAAAGTCCCCTAACCACTCTGCCTGCCGGCCTGATCACTCCTAACTGCCCCCCATTGCTGACCTGATTGCCCCTAACTGCCCCCCATGCTGGCCTGATTGCCACAACTGACCCCCTGCTGATGGTGCTTGCCCCCAACTGCCCCCCACTGCTAGCTTACTCACCCCCAACTACCCCCCCGACCTGCTTGCACCCAACTACCCCCACCCCCGCTGCATTTCTCACCTCCAACTGACCCCCACTCTGCCATTCATCTTGCCGCCAACAACCCCTCCCTGCTGACATGCTCACCCTCAACTGCCCCCCGCCCATACCGGCCTGATCACCACTAACCGCCTCTGCCTCGGCTCCGCACACGACCATGGCTTTCTCTGGAAGGATATCTGGAAGGTCCCCCGGAAGGTCTCCCAATCTAATTAGCAGATTACCCTTTTATTAGTATAGATTATTATTAATTTTACCATTCAACCCATTTCTGGTGCACTTTCTTCCACAACACTCCCAGCCCCTCTCCCCTCCCTTACCTGCATTCACATGGCCCACTTGGAGAAATACATAGGCACCAGTGCACATGAGAAACATTCCCACGTTCGGTACCATGGCTGCTGGCCTTCCCGTGACTGATGAATGTCAGCCTCTGTCGCCTTCTTATATAACATGCTTCCCTCACACCACCCCCTGCAACCGGATAAGAATCAACCTCCCCAGAGCCATGCATGTGTGTTCCTAAGCCTGAGAGCATAAAGTTCAAGATTATCTCTCAGCAGAAACCACAGGACATTGGCTCATGGCTTCATGTCCCTGAGTCTCAATAGCTTAAAATGCATTTGAAATGAGGCAAGGATGTTTTTAAAATCCCTTTGTTTTAGTGTTTCATGACCAGGCAAAAGGGAGAGGGAAAGATGAAAAGGACCATCTGCTCTCACAGGGTGTTCAACCCCATGGATATGGACAAAAAGTTGGTAAAGGCCAATGAAGTGGGAGGGTGGAGGTGGAAAAAGAGGGAATTAAAAATGTAATTAAAGAAATACTAAAGATTCAAAAATGGTGACCAGCAGGAAGGTAGGCAGGGAGAGAGTGTGAGACAGCAAGGGAGGGATAGAGGAGTGTGTGGATGTGTGTGGTGTGTGTGTATGAGCTAGGAACAGTTAGATTCTGCAGGTCTTCTAAGGGGCTCCAAACTGGGAAGTCTTAGCTGGTGGAGCCCCGCTCCCAGCACAGATACACCTGGGCGGCCAGCGCAAGCACAAAGACCCTGCCATCTTGAGAAACAGAGCTGCTTGAGACTAGGATCCTGGCTTCAGCACCACACAGTCTGGTCTCAGACGCACACCAGGACCTTGCAGCCACTGAGGACAAAGACCTGGTACCACAGCTACAGATTCACAGACAACAAGAATTCAGACATCTCGAGTAACAGAGCCCATCCCTCCACTCAGGCTCGCAGGCAGCGCCATAGTAACTGATAGATCCACCCCTCACTCAGGCCTCAGTGCTGCTACAGGAATCTTAGCCTGGGAACGCATGAACACTGAGAACTTGTTCACCGCAGCACAGACTCTGGGACCCTGATGCTCTGGGCGGAAGGCAGCACTAAGCACCAGTGACTTGACTCTGTTTCTTATCACCTACACCTGGGATCCCTGATTCCCAGTTCATTCACACTAAGAGCCAGTGACTCCAATTCTTGGTGTATGCACACACAGGGACCCTGATTCTCAATGTGAGGCCATGGGAAGCAACAGAGACTCTGATACTGGATTCTTGGGGAACTCTGACTGCTGGCACACGCTAGGAGGCTCTGATTTTCAACACACTCAAGGAGGGGTCTCGGCTTCAGCATGGTGCAGGCAGGGACCCTTATTCTAAGTGCTCACATGAGGCCACACTGAGCACTGGTAACCCTGACCCTGAGCAAGCCTGGTTCCCACCAACCCACGAAAACCACACATCTTAGTGTCGAGCTCTTCAGTGACACAAGGGTGGTGGGAAGCTCCCACTGCACACATCCAAGGCCCGCACAACTTGACGTTTGAACCTTCTGGAGAAAGTCAGAATGGGGAAATGACACAATCCCCAGAGGAAGGAAAATGAGGAGTCGCCAAGAAAGTTAATTACTGAAATTGAAGCATGCAACATGACAGAAAAAGAATTTAGAGTAATGGCTGTACAATTCATTCACCACATGGATGAGAAAATCAACAACTTATGCAAGAATCAGTAAGAAATGAAAAATGATATAGCTACAATTAAAAACACCATGGAAGATTTCAATAGTAGACTAGAGAAGCAGAGAACCAAATTAGTGACTTAGAAGATAAGGTAGATAAACAAGCTCAATCTGAACAGCAACTGCAGAAAAAAATTAAAAAGCGGGAGGAGAGCCTAAGGGAGCTTTGGGACAACATGAAATGAAGTAACATATGCATAATAGGGCTGCCAGATAAACAAGAAGAAGAGCAAGGATTAGAAAATCTATTTGAAGAAATAATGACAAAAAACTTCCCAGATATGGGGGGGTGGGGAGTTACACAAGTACAGAGAGTCCCAAGCAAGATGAATCCCAAAAGACCCACACCAGGACACGTCATAATAACGATGGCAAATACAGTGAGGCCTTGACTGACAAGTTTAATTCATTCCGTGACGGAGCTCATAACTCAAATTACTCGTATGTCAAATCACTGTGACGTTCAACTAGCAGTGAGGTATCTGAAGCTGGCTCATAACCCAAATTTTTTTGAGCATGCAACTCAAAGCAAAAAATTGGGCGAGAGATGACTCGTATCACAAAAAAACTCTTAGTCGAGACACTCGTAAGTCAAGGGTAAGTCAAGGCCCCACTGTATTCACGACAAAGAGAGAATCTTAAAGGATGCAAGAGAGAGACAGAGAGTTACCTACAAAGGATCCCCCATCAGATTATAAAAAGATTTCTCAACAGAAACACATCAAGCTAGAAGGAAATGGAAGGAGGTATACAAAGTGTTGCAAAGCAAAGGACTGAATCCAAGAATACTCTATCCAGCAAGACTATCAATCAAAATTGAAGGGGAAATCAGGACCTTCCCAGACAAAAAAAAAAAAAAAGGCTAAGGGAGCTTATCACTATCAAGCGAGCAATGCAAGAAATGCTAAAGGGAATGCTGTAAAAAGAAGAAATAGAAAGGTAAGAAAGAACACAGGCACAAAAATAGAAATGACTACAAACAAGTACCTTTCAATAATAACTCTAAACATAACCAGAATAAATGCTCCAATCAAAAACCATCGAGTGGCTGAATGGATAAAAAGACATGACCCATATATATGCTGTCTACAAGAGACCCACCTCAGAACAAGAGATAGACACAGACTGAAAGTGAAGGGATGGAAAAATATCTTTCAGGCAAATGTAAATGAAAAAAAAAAGCTGGGGTAGCAATACTTATATCAGTCAAAATAGACCTCAAAGTGAAGGCCATAACAAGAGATAAGGAAGGCCACTTCATAATACTAAAGGGATCAGTACAACAAGAGGATATAACCCTGATAAACATATATGAACCCAATGCAGGAGCACCCAAATACATAAAAAAAAAACTCCTGGAAGATATCAAAGGAGAGATCGACAACAATACAATCATAGTAGGGGACTTCAATACACCACTGACATCATTAGATAAATCCTCTAGACAAAACATCAGCAAAGAAACAGCAATCCTAAATGACTCACTAGATCAGATGGACTTAATTGACATCTTCAGATCATTTCACCCCAAAGCTGCAGAATATACATTCTTCTCAAGTGCACATGGGACATTTTCAAAAATAGACCACATATTGGGTCACAAGCAAAGTGTCCCCACATTCAAGAAGATTGAAATCATACAAAGCATCTTCTCAGACCACAATGGCATAATATTAGAAATAAACTACAATAAAAAC
>NW_005871450.1:786881-789794 GCF_000147115.1 Myotis lucifugus | reverse complement strand
GGGGAAGCTCCTCACCCCCTGATGGGTCCCTGACTTCTGTGTGTTGACAGGGTATTGGAGCCCCAACCCCCTGATTGGCCCCTGCTCTGTGAGTGACAGGGGGCAGCACCCCAACCCCCTGATTGGCCCTGCTCTGTGAGTGACAGGGGGCAGTGCCCCAACCACCTGATCAGCCCTGCTCTGTGCGTGACAGGGGGTGGTGCCACAACCTCCCCATCGACCCCTGCCTTGAGTGTGACAGGGGGTGGTGCCCCAACCGCCCAATCGGCCCTACCCTGAGCGTGAGTGAGGGTGGCATCGCAACCTCCCAATCTGCCCTGCTCTGTGCATGACCGGGCAGCGCCCCAACTCCCCAATCGGCCCTGCTCTGAGCCTGACCAGGGGCTGCACTTAGGGATTGGGCCTGCCCTCTGCCACCCAGGAGCAGGCCTAAGCCAGCAGGTCGTTATCTCCCGAGGGGTCCCAGACTGCGAGAGGGCACAGGCCGGGCTGGGGGACCCCCCTGCCCCCGCCCCCCGAGTGCACAAATTTTTGTGCACCAGGCCTCTAGTAAATCATAAAACTCTACAACTCAAAGAATTAGAAAGAGAGCAACAAGAACAGCCCAGAGTGAGCAGAAGGAAGGAGATAATAAAGATCAGAGCAGAAATAAATAACATAGAGACCAAAAAGACAATACAAAAGAACAACGAAACCAAGAGCTGATTCTTTGAAAGGATAAACAAGATTGATGAGCCTCAAACCAGGCTCACCAAGAAGCAAAGTGAGAGGACCCAAATAAACAAAATCAGAAATGAAAGAGGCGACATAACAACAGATCCCACAGAAATTCAAAGAATTGTTAAAAAAAAAAATACTATGAACAACTCTACTCCAACAAACTAGACAACCTGGAGGAAATGGACATATTCCTAGAAAAATACAACCTTCCAAAACTCAACCAGGAAGATTCTAAAAATCTCAATAGGCCAATAACTATGGAAGAAATTGAAGCAGTCATCAAAAAAGCTCCCATCAACAAAAGCCGGGGGCCAGATGGCTTCACAGGGAACTTTTACCAAACATTCAAGGAAGAACTAAAACCTATCTTCCTCAGACTATTCCAAAAATTCAAGAGAAAGGAACACTTCCCAGCTCATTCTATGAAGCTAGCATCACTGTAATACCAAAACCAGATAAAGACAACACAATGGAAACAACGGATCTCAAGCAGCGCAACTGCGTGAACTCAGAGGAGCACTGCTTCTTCTCACGGAAAGGTTAGACTTCCCATAAAGGTGTGGTTTGCAATTCAGGTTGGAGAGAGGAACACGTGCGGGGGGGAAATCTGCGCCCCACAGAGTCCGCGGCCGTTGGGGCCAGCATGATCCGCAAGTGTGGAAGGGCTCCCCCAGGGCTGCTGGCGGAAGAGAAAGCTAAAAATAAGCCCATAGCTGAACTGGATGCATAAAAGCAGCCTCGGATTTTGCCAGTCTGCTGGCTGCTTGGTGCCAGGGGCGAGTGGGCGCGCGGAGACTGCGCGCAGACCTGGAAGGTGGAAGCTTTCGAATTCGCACAACTCCTCAGGCTCTTGTTTTTACACTTCCCCTTAGATCTGTGCGTTTGATTATTAAACCCAGTGCATGGGATTTCCCAGTTGGGGTCATTCGCAGAGTCTGTAGGGGAAAGTTCTTTTTGGGGAGCCTGGAAAACAGAGCGGGGAGTAACGATTAAAGAACCAGCTCTGGGCAGTGGACTTTCCCAAACCAGTTTCAAGTACAATAGAGAAAATAAATCCTACTGTATAGAGAGGACTTATAGCCTTGGAGGTCAATCCAGACACACTGCCACACAGAGGCAGAGCCACAAACTGACTCTTCTGTAAATACAAATAAAGGCAGTCTGGGAAACATATACAGCCTGCCTTAATGTCAAGACTGTGGTTTACAACATGGAGGAACAGTGTATCACAGGGAAATTCACCACTCTCCCGAATACATGGCAGGACTAAAGCGTGCCAAATAGAAGAGTAGAAGATCTGAAGCACCTTCACTACTGCACATTTTTATTTTATTTTTTTTAATTCTTTTTTCACCTTTTAATTAAGAACCTATTTTATTATTTTTTTAATTTTTTTCATCACCTGATTTTACCTTTTTAATTACTACATTTTTATTTTTAACCAGTATTATTACTGTCATTGTACCATTTTTTCAAGTGTCATTTTATTTTTTTCTTTATTTTATTTTGGGATTAGTGTTCTACACTCTATTTTCATCGTTCCTTCAGCATCATTTCTCTCTATCTCAACTTTACCTTTAAGCCAAAACTCTCTTCCTCACTATTCCCCCTTTGTTGTCCTGTTTCTCTTACCCTATTCCTGCTTTAGATTTTCCCTATTCCTTCTTTTTACCTACTGACTAAATTTCACCCTACTTATATATCCTATTTACAACCCCCTGCTCTAAATCCTTATACACCTCTCCCTTATCTTTCTTCACCATCCAAATTTTTTTCTTTCTTTTTTCTTTTCTCTCTCTATAGTTTTGTTGTTGTTTGCTTGATTGTTGAGTATATTGGGATTTTTTAGGATTGTTTGTGAGGTTGTTTTGCTTTTGCTTTTTATTTTTCTGTTGGTTTCCCCCACCCTCTGGTTATTTTTGTGCTTCTTTTTTCCTTGCCTTGTTTGATATTATTGGTTGTTTGTAGTTTGCATTCGTCTCCAGGGATCTGTTGCTGTAATTTGTTTGGATTAGTGGCAGTCCTATCAGAGTTTTCTCCTCATATAAATAGTCTCTCCGCCTCTCCTACTTCATTCTCTCTTTCCTCTCTTACTTTTTTTTCCTCCCTTTTCCCAATTTCATTTTTGCACTCCTTTTTTTTTCCTTTTTTCTCCTTTAATCCTTTTTCTCTTCCTTTCCTTTCCTAAAACCC
>NW_005871450.1:783018-785182 GCF_000147115.1 Myotis lucifugus | reverse complement strand
ACTCCCCCCCTATCTGGCACAGAGCAGGGCTGATCAGGGAGTTGAGGAGCTCCCCTGTCACGAACAGAGCAGGGCGGATAGGGAGGTTGTGGCCCCGCCCCCTGTCACACACAGAGCTGCAGGGCCATCAGAGGGTTTGGGCACTGCCCCCTGTCACACTGATCCCGGTGCCAGGAGGCCTCGCAGCTCCGCTGATCCCAGTGCCGGCAGGCATATTACCCTTTTACTATATAGAATAGAGGCCTGGTGAACGGGTGAAGGCCAGCTGGTTTGCCCTGAAGGGTGTCCTGGATCAGGGTGGGGGTCCCCACTGGGGTGCCTGGCCAGTCTGGCTGAGGGGCTGAGGGCCGTTTTCAGGCTGGCAGGTGACTGAAACTCCCAACCGCTCCTTTTTTTCTTTTCTTTTTTTTATTCTGTGCCAGCTTTAGCTCTGAGGCCTCGCTGCTGAAAGCAGGTTTCTGGTCTTTGTTTACCTTCTGTATTTGATACAATGTTGCGGTCTGGCTGGCTGAAGCCCAGCTGAATAAAGCATGTTTCTGGGGTTTTGTTTAGCTTCTAAATTTGCAACATAGTTGCTTAGAGTTGCAGCTGAGAGGCCGACAAGTCAGGCAGAGAACCTTGGAGTCCGAAATCACTGGAGCAAGCAAGCCTCCCTGTTTGCTTCAGTGCATGGCTGCCGGCCGCCATCTTGGCTGGCAGTTAATTTGCATATCTCACTGATTAGCCAATGGGAAGGGTAGTGGCCGTACGGCTAATTACCATGTTTCTCTTTTATTAGATAGGATATCCCTCATAAACATACATGCCCAAATACTCAACAAAATTCTAGCAAATCAGATCCAGCAATTCATCAGAAAGATGATACACCATGACCAAGTAGGATTTATCCCAGTGATGCAAGAATGGTACAATATCCACAAATCAATAAACGTGATACATCATATAAACAAAGTAAGAAATAAAAATCACATAGTCATATCAATTGACGCAGAAAAAGCATTTGACAAAATCCAACACCCTTTCTTGATAAAAACTCTCAGCAAGGTAGGAATAGAAGGATCACACGTCAACATAATAAAAGCCATATATGACAAACCAAAAGCCAACATCATACTTAATGGGAAAAACTAAAATCATTTCCCCTAAGAACAGGAACAAAACAGGGATGCCCACTCTCACCACTCCTGTTCGACATAGGACTGGAAGTACTAGCCATTGTGATTAGACAAGAAGAAGAAATGGAGGAGAAACCAAGATGGCGGCATAGGTTAACGCCGGAGTTTGCTGCCTCGAACAACCACTTCAAAAATACAACTAAAAGACGGAACGGACATCATCCAGAACCACATGAAGGCTGGCTGAGTGGAAGTTCTACAACTAGGAGGAACCAAGAATCAGAGGAGGCGCAGTGCTGAAGTAAAATACTAAGGTGCTGAGTGCGTGCAGCGTGGGCTGGTGGCTGAGGGCGCGGTTGTCTGTTTCAATCCAGAGGGAGCCTCAGACTATGAGCTCCAGATCCGGGCGAGTCTCTAGGGACCCAGACTCAAAAGGGAGAAGCGGGACTGTCTGGCTTCGGTCCCTCCGAGGTTTGCAGCAGTTGCTGGGACAGAGAGGCAGAGCCCCTGGGGACAGACTGAGAGCAGCCATAACTGCTCCCTCCTCCGCCCTGTTGATCCCGTGGGACCTGCCCCACCCAAGCCCTGCACAGAGGCATTTGCCGGATAGCCTCAGGCAAAGGCTAGATTAGCACCTCCCTAGAGGACAGAAGTTCTCCCACTGCAAACACAGTGGATTCTCACAGCCAGTTGGCCTGGAGGTCAAGTAGTAATTACCTACAACAATCAAGGCTTGACTACAACAAGACTGCTCACAGAGACCACAAGGGGGTGCACCAAGGGTGTCTACCTCAGGTAATTGGGACACTTAACAAGGAAAGCCAATCTATCAACACAGCGAAGCATAAAAAAATGCCAAGACAAAGAAACAGGCCACAAAGGACAGAACCAGAGGAAAGCAGGCACTGGGTACAGATAGTCAGAAGCAACACTTATGAAGGCTTCTCAGGAAGCGTTTAAGGGCTGACGAATAAACTTGGAGCGATGTTATAAAGACCAGGAGACCTGCGATGTGAGCACACAGAAACACCTATACGTAACATAACACT